>NC_137764.1:463948-630128 GCF_963264785.1 Psittacula echo
CGGTTATCCCGGTCCCTCCCCCCATTCCCGTTATCCCGGTCCCTCCCCCATTCCCGGTTATCCCGGTCCATCCGGTCCCTTTCCCACTGCGCTGCAGTGATTGATGGGGGGGGGGGGGGGGCGGTTCCCGTGCGCGGCGCCGCGGTTGGGTGGGGGTGGGGGGGGTGGGAATGAAGCGGCTCCGCCATTGGCTGCCGCGGCGGCGGGGACGAGCAGCGCGCGGCCGGGAGCGGAGCGGGACCGGAGGCACCGGCAGCAACGGGAACCCCCCCTGCCCCCCCCCATAGCGGTGAGCGCGGCCTGGACCCATCCCCCCCATCCCCCCATCCCCTCCATCCCCCCCATCCCCTCCATCCCCTCCATCCCCTCCATCCCCTCCATCCCCCCCATCCCCCCCATCCCCTCCATCCCCCCCATCCCCCCCATCCCCTCCATCCCCCCCATCCCCCCCATCCCCCCCATCCCCTCCATCCCCCCCATCCCCCCCATCCCCTCCATCCCCTCCATCCCCCCCATCCCCTCCATCCCCTCCATCCCCTCCATCCCCCCCATCCCCCCCATCCCCCCCATCCCCTCCATCCCCCCCATCCCCCCCATCCCCCCCATCCCCTCCATCCCCCCCATCCCCCCCATCCCCTCCATCCCCTCCATCCCCCCCATCCCCTCCATCCCCTCCATCCCCTCCATCCCCCCCATCCCCCCATCCCCCCCATCCCCTCCATCCCCCCATCCCCTCCATCCCCTCCATCCCCCCCATCCCCCCCATCCCCCCCATCCCCCCCATCCCCTCCATCCCCTCCAACCCCTCCATCCCCTCCATCCCCTCCATCCCCTCCATCCCCTCCATCCCCTCCATCCCCCCCATCCCCTCCATCCCCCCCATCCCCTCCATCCCCTCCATCCCCCCCATCCCCTCCATCCCCCCCATCCCCCCCATCCCCTCCATCCCCTCCATCCCCCCCATCCCCCCCATCCCCTCCATCCCCTCCATCCCCTCCATCCCCTCCCTTCATCCCCATCCTCATCCTCGCCCGCATCCCAGCATCCCCATTGGCATCAGGAGCATCCCCATCACTGCCCCCCCCCCCCGGTCCCGGTGCCCCGAGCCTTTGGGGGGGGGGGGGGCAGTGATGGGGATGGGGGGGTCCCGGTATTGGGGGGGGGGTCCAGGTCCAGCCTCCCCCACCCGTGGGGTCCCTCAAGGTGACCGGGGGGGATCGGTGCTGTTTGTGCCAATGGGGGGTCCATAGGGGGGCTATGGGGGGGTATAGGGGAGCTATGGGGGGTTATAGGGGGGCTATGGGGGGGTATGGGGGGGGTTTCGGGGGGTTATAGGGGGGCTATGGGGGGGTATGGGGGGGCTATGGGGGGGTTCAGCGCGGTGTGGGTGGGGTCGGGGGGGGGATAGAGGCTGCAGGCCGGGTCTATAGGGGGCTATAGGGGGGCTCTGGGGGGAGATGGGGGTCTGGGGGGGTCCGAAGGGGTCTATAGGGGGTTGGGGGGGGGGGTCTCGTGCTGCAGCCCCCCCCCCCCCGGGTCCCTTTGGGATGCTGCAGGAGAAGGTTCCCCCCCCCAGCCTGAGCCCAAGCCAGCCCCAATGTGCGCCCCATAAAACCCCAATGTGCGCCCCATAAACCCCAATGTGTGCCCCCCATGTCCCCCCATATCCCTCCATACCCCCCCATACCTCCCCCTATGTCCCCCTCTGTCCCCTTATGTTCCTCCATGTGTGTCCCCATGTGCCCCGCATGCCTCCCCCATACCCCCCCAATATCACCCCATGTCCCCCCATGTCCCCCCATATCCCTCCATATAACCCCTCTATCCCCCCCATACCCCCTAATGTGCCCTCATGTCCCTCCATATATCCCCCATATCCCCCCCATGTCCCCCCCATGTCCCCCCCATGTCCCCATGTGCCCCCATGTCCCCCCTTACCCCTCCACATAACCCCCCATATCCCCCCTATACCCCTCATACCCCCCAATGTGTCCCTCTATGTCCCCCCATGTCCCCATATACCCCCCATACCCCTCCATATAACCCCCCAATATGTCCCCATATACCCCCCATACCCCTCCATATAACCCCCCAATATGTCCCCATGTACCCCCCATACCCCTCCATATAACCCCCCAATATGTGCCCCCATGTACCCCCCATACCCCTCCATATAACCCCCCAATATGTCCCCCCATATACCCCCATACCCTTCCATATAACCCCCCAATATGTCACCCCATGTGCCCCCATACCCCTCCTTATAACCCCCCAATATGTCCCCCCATATACCCCCCATACACCTCCATATAACCCCCCAATATGTGCCCCCATGTGCCCCCATACCCCTCCTTATAACCCCCCAATATGTCCCCCCATGTACCCCCCATACCCCTCCTTATAACCCCCCAATATGTCCCCCCATGTACCCCCCCATACCCCTCCATATAACCCCCCAATATGTGCCCCCATGTACCCCCCATACCCCTCCATATAACCCCCCAATATGTGCCCCCATGTACCCCCCATACCCCTCCATATAACCCCCCAATATGTGCCCCCATGTACCCCCCATACCCCTCCATATAACCCCCCAATATGTGCCCCCATGTACCCCCCATACCCCTTCATATAACCCCCCAATATGTTCCCCCCATGTACCCCCCATACCCCTCCATATAACCCCCCAATATGTGCCCCCATATACCCCCCATACCCCTCCATATAACCCCCCAATATGTCCCCCCATGTACCCCCCATACCCCTCCATATAACCCCCCAATATGTGCCCCCATATACCCCCCATACCCCTCCATATAACCCCCCAATATGTGCCCCCATGTACCCCCCATACCCCTCCATATAACCCCCCAATATGTGCCCCCATGTACCCCCCATACCCCTCCATATAACCCCCCAATATGTGCCCCCATGTTCCCCCCATACCCCTTCATATAACCCCCCAATATGTCCCCCCATGTACCCCCCATACCCCTCCATATAACCCCCCAATATGTGCCCCCATATACCCCCCATACCCCTCCATATAACCCCCCAATATGTCCCCCCATGTACCCCCCATACCCCTCCATATAACCCCCCAATATGTCCCCCCATGTACCCCCATACCCCTCCATATAACCCCCCAATATGTGCCCCCATATACCCCCCATACCCCTCCATATAACTCCCCAATATGTCCCCCCATGTACCCCCATACCCCTCCATATAACCCCCAATATGTGCCCCCATGTGCCCCCCATACCCCTCCATATAACCCCCCAAAATGTGCCCCCATGTGCCCCCCATACCCCTCCATATAACCCCCCAATATGTCCCCCCATGTACCCCCCATACCCCTCCATATAACCCCCCAAAATGTGCCCCCATGTGCCCCCCATACCCCTCCATATAACCCCCCAATATGTCCCCGCATGTACCCCCCATACCCCTCCATATAACCCCCCAAAATGTGCCCCCATATACCCCCCATACCCCTCCATATAACCCCCCAATATGTCCCCCCATGTACCCCCCATACCCCTCCATATAACCCCCCAATATGTGCCCCCATGTACCCCCATACCCCTCCATATAACCCCCCAATATGTCCCCCCATGTACCCCCCATACCCCTCCATATAACCCCCCAAAATGTGCCCCCATGTACCCCCCATACCCCTCCATATAACCCCCCAATATGTGCCCCCATGTGCCCCCCATACCCCTCCATATAACCCCCCAAAATGTGCCCCCATGTGCCCCCCATACCCCTCCATATAACCCCCCAATATGTCCCCCCATGTACCCCCCATACCCCTCCATATAACCCCCAATATGTGCCCCCATGTACCCCCCATACCCCTCCATATAACCCCCCAATATGTGCCCCCATGTGCCCCCCATACCCCTCCATATAACCCCCCAATATGTCCCCCCATGTACCCCCCATACCCCTCCATATAACCCCCCAATATGTGCCCCCATGTACCCCCCATACCCCTCCATATAACCCCCCAATATGTGCCCCCATGTGCCCCCCATACCCCTCCATATAACCCCCCAATATGTCCCCCCATGTACCCCCCATACCCCTCCATATAACCCCCCAATATGTCCCCCCATGTACCCCCCATACCCCTCCATATAACCCCCCAAAATGTGCCCCCATGTGACCCCCATACCCCTCCATATAACCCCCCAATATGTCCCCCCATGTGTCCCCCATACCCCTCCATATAACCCCCCAAAATGTGCCCCCATGTGCCCCCCATACCCCTCCATATAACCCCCCAAAATGTGCCCCCATGTGCCCCCCATACCCCTCCATATAACCCCCCAATATGTCCCCCCATGTGCCCCCCATACCCCTCCATATAACCCCCCTCTCCCCCCCGTGCCCCCCAGCCCCATGGCGGCCGAGGTGGACAATATGGAGCAGCAGAACAACAACCCCAGCCCTTGGGAGGACGCCGCCGGCCCGGCCAAGCTCTTCGAGTGCTCGCGCATCAAGGCCTTGGCAGGTGGGGGGGTCCCTGCCCTGCCTCCCATCGGTGCTCCCCCCCCCCAAGAAGTGGGGGTCCCCCCCCCCCCCATTGCCGCCGGTGCTGCCCCCGCAGACGAGCGCGACGCGGTGCAGAAGAAGACCTTCACCAAGTGGGTGAACGCGCACTTGGCGCGCGCCTCCTGCCGCGTCGGGGACCTCTACTGCGACCTCCGCGACGGCTTCGTCCTCACGCGCCTGCTCGAGGTGCTCTCCGGGGAGCAGCTGGTGAGGGCCTGGGGGGGGGGGGGGGGAAGGGATCCATGGGGGGGGTCAAGGGGGAGCTCCCCGCCATGGCCGAGGGCCGGCAAGCGTTGGGGTGGGTTGAGTTGGGGTCGTCCCATCAGCGCTTGGGGTCAGTTGGGACGTCCCAACCACAACGCAGGTCTATCTACTATAGGCTTTGGTTGAGCTGGAACCTCTCCATCATCTTCCAGCTCCATCAACCTCTGGGTTGGGTTGAGCTGGGCCCCTCCCAGCTTCATCCACCACTGGTTGGGTTGGGTTGAGTTGGATTGGGTTGAGTTGAGTTGGGTTGGATTGGGTTGAGTTGAGTTGGGTTGGATTGGGTTGAGTTGAGTTGAGTTGGATTGAGTTGAGCTGGATTGGGTTGAGTTGGGTTGCATTGGGTTTGGTTGAGTTGGGCTGGGTTGGGTTGAGTTGGGCTGGGTTGGGTTGGATTGGGTTGGGTTGGGTTGAGCTGGGTTGGGTTGGGTTGGGTTGGGTTGGGTTGAGTTGTGCTGGGTTGGGTTGGGTTGAGTTGGGTTGCATTGGGTTGAGTTGGGTTGCATTGGGTTGGGTTTGGCTGGGTTGGGTTGCATTGGGTTGAGTTGGGTTGGGCTGGGCTGGGTTGGGTTGAGTTGGGTTGGGTTGGATTGGGTTGAGTTGGGCTGGGTTGGGTTGGGTTGAGTTGGGTTGCATTGGGTTGAGTTGGGTTGCATTGGGTTGGGTTTGGCTGGGTTGGGTTGCACTGGGTTGAGTTGGGTTGCATTGGGTTGGGTTTGGCTGGGTTGGGTTGCATTGGGTTGAGTTGGGTTGCATTGGGTTGGGTTTGGCTGGGTTGGGTTGCATTGGGTTGAGTTGGGTTGCATTGGGTTGGGTTTGGCTGGGTTGGGTTGCACTGGGTTGAGTTGGGTTGCGTTGGGTTGGGTTGGGCTGGGTTGGGTTGCATTGGGTTGAGTTGGGTTGCATTGGGTTGGGTTTGGCTGGGTTGGGTTGCACTGGGTTGAGTTGGGTTGCGTTGGGTTGGGTTGGGCTGGGTTGGGTTGCATTGGGTTGAGTTGGGTTGCATTGGGTTGGGTTGGGCTGGGTTGGGTTGCATTGGGTTGAGTTGGGTTGCATTGGGTTGGGTTTGGCTGGGTTGGGTTGCATTGGGTTGAGTTGGGTTGCGTTGGGTTGGGCTGGGCTGGGTTGGGTTGCACTGGGATGAGCTGCATTGGGCGGAAGGACCCCCTCCGAGCCGGGCACCGTCTCCTCCCCAGCCCAAGCCGACACGGGGCCGGATGCGCATCCACTCCCTGGAGAACGTGGACAAGGCGCTGCAGTTCCTCAAGGAGCAGCGCGTGCACCTGGAGAACGTGGGCTCCCACGACATCGTGGACGGCAACCACCGCCTGACGCTGGGCCTCATCTGGACCATCATCCTCCGCTTCCAGGTAGCGCCAGGGGGCTGCCCCCCGGCCCTGCGGGCCTGGCCCCGAGCCGCCGGTGCCCCATGGCCCTGCCCCAGATCCAGGTCATCAAGATCAAGACCGAGGACAACCGGGAGACGCGCTCGGCCAAGGACGCGCTGCTGCTCTGGTGCCAGATGAAGACAGCGGGGTGAGAGCGGGCCCAGCCCTCACGGCTCCCATGGCCGGGGCAGGGCTGGCACAGGGTGGCACCATCCGTCCCTTCCCATCCAGTTCCATCCCATCCCATTCCATTCCTTCCCATCCCATTCTATTCCATTCCATCCCATTCCATCTCTTCCCATTCCATCCCATTCTTACCCTTCCCATCCCTTTCCACCCCTTTCCCACCCCTTTCAACTCTTTCCATCTCTTTCCATCCCCTTCCATCCCCTTCCATCCCCTTCCATCCCCTTCCATCCCCTTCCATCCCCTTCCATCCCCTTTCCACCCCTTTCCATCCCTTTCCACCCCTTTCCATCCCCTTCCATCCTTTCCATCCCTTTCCACCCCTTTCCATCCCTTTCCACCCCTTTCCATCCCCTTCCATCCTTTCCATCCCTTTCCACCCCTTTCCATCCCTTTCCACCCCTTTCCATCCCCTTCCATCCTTTCCATCCCTTTCCATCCCTTTCCACCCCTTTCCACCCCTTTCCATCCCCTTCCATCCTTTCCATCCCTTTCCATCCCTTTCCACCCCTTTCCATCCCCTTCCATCCCTTTCCATCCCTTTCAATCCCATTCCATCCCCTTCCATCCCTTTCCATCCCATTCCATCCCCTTCCATCCCCTTCCATCCCCTTCCATCCCTTTCCATCCCTTTCCATCCCCTTCCATCCCCTTCCATCCCTTTCCATCCCTTTCCATCCCTCTCCATCCCTTTCCACCCTTCTCATCCGTTCCCATCCCTTCCCACCTTTTCCATCCCTTTCCATCGTTTTCCACCACTTTCCACTCCTTCCACTGCTTTCCACCCCTTTCCTTCTCGCCCCTTCCCACCACTTCCCACCCCATTCCACCTCTTCCCATCCCTTCCCATCCCTTCTGACCCCATTCCCACCCCTTCCCATCCCTTCCCACCCCATTCCCCCTTTCCCCCCAGCTACCCCGAGGTGAACATCCAGAACTTCACCACGAGCTGGAGGGATGGGTTGGCCTTCAACGCCCTCATCCACAAGCACAGGTTTGCTGGGGGGGGCACATGGGGGTGACCCCATCCCTTGGGTCCCCTCCATGGCCTGGGGGGCTCCATGGGGCTCTGTCCCCCCCCACAGGCCGGATCTCATTGACTTCCACAAGCTCACCAAGTCCAACGCCACCTTCAACCTGCAGCAGGCCTTCAACACGGCCGAGCAGCACCTGGGGCTCAGCAAGCTCCTGGACCCCGAGGGTAAGGATGCGGCCACCCCATGGCAGGGTCCTCTGCTCCCTCTGCCTTCATCTCCCACCTCCAAGGAGCTTTGGTGGCACCAGGGAGCCCTATGGGGACCCGAGCTTCCCCCTCGCTCAGATGTGAACATGGAGGACCCCGATGAGAAGTCCATCATCACCTACGTGGTGTCCTTCTACCACTACTTCTCCAAGATGAAGGCGCTGGCAGTGGAGGGGAAGCGCATTGGGAAGGTGGGTTTGGGATGATGCCCTCTATGGGGTTCCATGGGCTGTCCCATCCTTGGCTCCATGGAGCTGTCCCATCCTTGGCTCCATGGGCTGTCCCATCCTTGGCTCCATGGATGTCCCATCCTTGGCTCCATGGGCTGTCCCATCCTTGTCTCCATGGAGCTGTCCCATCCTTGGCTCCATGGGCTGTCCCATCCTTGGCTCCATGGATGTCCCATCCTTGTCTCCATGGAGCTGTCCCATCCTTGTCTCCATGTATGTCCCATCCTTGTCTCCATGGATGTCCCATCCTTGTCTCCATGGATGTCCCATCCTTGTCTCCATGGAGCTGTCCCATCCTTGTCTCCATGTATGTCCCATCCTTGTCTCCATGGATGTCCCATCCTTGTCTCCATGGGTGTCCCATCCTTGTCTCCATGGGTGTCCCATCCTTGTCTCCATGGAGCTGTCCCATCCTTGTCTCCATGTATGTCCCATCCTTGTCTCCATGGATGTCCCATCCTTGTCTCCATGGGTGTCCCATCCTTGTCTCCATGGAGCTGTCCCATCCTTGTCTCCATGGATGTCCCATCCTTGTCTCCATGGGCTGTCCCATCCTTGTCTCCATGGAGCTGTCCCATCCTTGTCTCCATGGAGCTGTCCCATCCTTGTCTCCATGGATGTCCCATCCTTGTCTCCATGGATGTCCCATCCTTGTCTCCATGGGTGTCCCATCCTTGTCTCCATGGAGCTGTCCCATCCTTGTCTCCATGTATGTCCCATCCTTGTCTCCATGGATGTCCCATCCTTGTCTCCATGGGTGTCCCATCCTTGTCTCCATGGAGCTGTCCCATCCTTGTCTCCATGGATGTCCCATCCTTGTCTCCATGGGCTGTCCCATCCTTGTCTCCATGGAGCTGTCCCATCCTTGTCTCCATGGGCTGTCCCATCCTTGTCTCCATGGATGTCCCATCCTTGTCTCCATGGATGTCCCATCCTTGTCTCCATGGGCTGTCCCATCCTTGTCTCCATGGAGCTGTCCCATCCTTGTCTCCATGGATGTCCCATCCTTGGCTCCATGGAGCTGTCCCATCCTTGTCTCCATGGATGTCCCATCCTTGTCTCCATGGGTGTCCCATCCTTGTCTCCATGGAGCTGTCCCATCCTTGTCTCCATGGATGTCCCATCCTTGTCTCCATGGATGTCCCATCCTTGTCTCCATGGATGTCCCATCCTTGTCTCCATGGATGTCCCATCCCTGTTTCCCTGGCCCCAAGCCCCCCATCACCACCCCCAACCCCACACTGGATCTCAAGCGCGTTCCGCACCCCCCGCCCCAACCATCCCCATCCAAACCCCCCCTTCCCTCATCCCCTCAGGTCCTGGACCAGGCCATGGAGATCGCGGCCATCGTGGAGCGCTACGAGGCGCTGGCGGCCGCGCTGCTCGCCTGGATCCACCAAACCATCGCCATCATCGGCAACCAGAAGTTCGCCAACTCCTTGCCGGGGGTGCAGCAGCAGCTCCAGGCCTTCACCGCCTTCTGCACCCTGGAGAAGCCGGTCAAGTGAGGCCCTGCTGGGGGGCAGGATGGGACCCCCATGGGTCGAGGGCCCCATGGCCATGCCCTGCCGCTGCCCCACTGCAGGTTCCAAGAGAAGGGCAACCTGGAGGTGCTGCTCTTCAGCATCCAGAGCAAGCTCCGCACCACCGACCGCAGGCTCTACGTGCCCAGCGAGGGCAAGAGCATCGCCGACATCAACAAGGTGCCGGGGTCGGGGGGGGGGGGGGTGTGGGCAAAGAGGGGATGGGGACGGCCCCGTTGGGGACCCCCCCCTGGGTGACCCCCGCCCCATTCCCAAGGCCTGGAGCTGCCTGGAGAAGGCGGAGCACGAGCGGGAGGTGGCGCTGCGCCGGGAGCTCATCCGCCAGGAGAAGCTGGAGCTGCTGGCCCAGCGCTTCGACCATAAGGTGGCCATGAGGGAGACGTGGCTGCAGGAGAACCAGCGCCTCGTCTCGCAGGTGGGGGCCCCTCCCGTCCCTTCCCATCCCATTCCATCCCTTTCCATCCCTTTCCATCCCTTTCCTTCCCTCCCATCCCTTTCCTTCCCTCCCATCCCTTTCCTTCCCATTCCATCCCTTCCCATCCCTTTCCTTCCCATTCCATTCCTTTCCTTCCCATTCCTTCCCTTTCCATCCCTTTCCTTCCCTTTCCATCCCTTTCCTTCCCATTCCATCCCTTTCCTTCCCTTTCCATCCCTTTCCTTCCCATTCCATCCCTTTCCTTCCCTTTCCATCCCTTTCCATCCCATTCCATCCCTTTCCTTCCCTTTCCATCCCTTTCCTTCCCTTTCCATCCCTTTCCTTCCCTTTCCATCCCTTTCCTTCCCTTTCCATCCCCTTCCATCCCTTTCCATCCCATTCCATCCCTTTCCTTCCCTTTCCATCCCTTTCCTTCCCATTCCATTCCTTTCCTTCCCATTCCATCCCTTTCCTTCCCTTTCCATCCCTTTCCTTCCCTTTCCATCCCTTTCCTTCCCTTTCCATCCCTTTCCATCCCTTTCCATCCCCTTCCATCCCTTTCCTTCCCATTCCATCCCTTTCCTTCCCATTCCATTCCTTTCCATCCCATTCCATCCCTTTCCTTCCCTTTCCATCCCCTTCCTTCCCTCCCTTCCCTTTCCTTCCCTCCCATCCCTTTCCTTCCCTCCCATCCCTTTCCATCCCCTTCCATCCCTTTCCATCCCTTTCCTTCCCTTTCCTTCCCTTTCCATCCCTTTCCTTCCCTTTCCATCCCTGTCCATCCCTTTCCTTCCCTTTCCATCCCTTTCCATCCCTTTCCTTCCCTTTCCATCCCCTTCCATCCCTTTCCATCCCATCCCATCCCTTTCCTTCCCTTTCCATCCCTTTCCATCCCTTTCCATCCCCTTCCATCCCTCCCTTCCCTTTCCTTCCCTCCCATCCCTTTCCTTCCCATTCCATCCCTTCCCATCCCTTTCCTTCCCATTCCATTCCTTTCCTTCCCATTCCTTCCCTTTCCATCCCTTTCCTTCCCTTTCCATCCCTTTCCTTCCCTTTCCATCCCTTTCCTTCCCTTTCCATCCCATTCCATCCCTTTCCTTCCCTTTCCATCCCTTTCCATCCCTTTCCTTCCCTTTCCATCCCATTCCATCCCTTTCCTTCCCTTTCCATCCCTTTCCATCCCTTTCCTTCCCTTTCCATCCCTTTCCTTCCCTGTCCATCCCTTTCCTTCCCTTTCCATCCCTTTCCATCCCTTTCCTTCCCTTTCCATCCCTTTCCATCCCTTTCCTTCCCTTTCCATCCCTTTCCTTCCCTGTCCATCCCTTTCCTTCCCTTTCCATCCCTTTCCTTCCCTTTCCATCCCTGTCCATCCCTTTCCTTCCCTTTCCATCCCTTTCCTTCCCTTTCCATCCCTTTCCATCCCTTTCCTTCCCTTTCCTTCCCTTTCCATCCCTTTCCTTCCCTGTCCATCCCTTTCCTTCCCTTTCCATCCCTTTCCATCCCTTTCCTTCCCTTTCCATCCCTTTCCATCCCCTTCCATCCCTTTCCATCCCCTTCCATCCCTTTCCTTCCCTTTCCATCCCTTTCCATCCCCTTCCATCCCTTTCCATCCCCTTCCATCCCTTTCCATCCCCTTCCATCCCTTTCCTTCCCTTTCCATCCCTTTCCATCCCCTTCCATCCCTTTCCATCCCATCCCATCCCTTTCCTTCCCTTTCCTTCCCTCCCATCCCTTCCCACCCCACGGCTCCCCCCTGCCCTCCCCGCAGGACAACTTCGGCTACGACCTGCCGGCGGTGGAGGCGGCCATGAAGAAGCACGAGGCCATCGAGGCCGACATCTCCTCCTACCGCGAGCGCATCCAGGCCGTGGCCGAGCTGGCGCGGGAGGTGGCGGCGGGCGGCTACCACGACGCGCGGCGCGTGGCGGCGCAGCGGGACCGCGTCCTGCGCCAGTGGGCGCTGCTGGGGGAGCTGCTGCGCGCCCGCCGCGCGCGCCTCGAGCAGAACCTGGCCCTGCAGAGGATCTTCCAGGAGATGGTGCACATGATCGACTGGATGCAGGAGATGCAGGTGTGCACCACCAACACCCCCCCCCCGCCCGGGGCAACGGGGCCGCGCGGGGCCCCTGCGCACCCAGCACAGCGCCCATGGGCCATTGAGCGCCCATCGCGTCCTCAATGGGTGATGGAGCACCCATCGCGTCCTCAGTGGGTGATGGAGCACCCATCGCGTCCTCAATGGGTGATGGAGCACCCATCGCGTCCTCAGTGGGTGATGGAGCACCCATCGCGTCCTCAGTGGGTGATGGAGCACCCATCGCGTCCTCAATGGGTGATTGAGCACCCATCGCGTCCTCAATGGGTGATGGAGCACCCATCGCGTCCTCAATGGGTGATGGAGCACCCATCGCGTCTTCAGTGGGTGATGGAGCACCCATCGCGTCCTCAGTGGGTGATTGAGCACCCATCGCGTCCCCAGTGGGTGATGGAGCACCCATCACGTCCTCAATGGGTGATGGAGCACCCATCGCGTCCCCAATGGGTGATGGAGCACCCATCGCGTCCTCAATGGGTGATTGAGCACCCATTGCGTCCTCAATGGGTGATGGAGCACCCATCACGTCCTCAATGGGTGATGGAGCACCCATCGCGTCCTCAATGGGTGATTGAGCACCCATCGCATCCTCAGTGGGTGATGGAGCACCCATCGCGTCTTCAGTGGGTGATGGAGCACCCATCGCGTCCTCAATGGGTGATGGAGCACCCATCGCGTCTTCAGTGGGTGATTGAGCACCCATCACGTCTTCAGTGGGTGATTGAGCACCCATCGCGTCCTCAATGGGTGATGGAGCACCCATCGCATCCTCAGTGGGTGATGGAGCACCCATCGCGTCCTCAGTGGGTGATTGAGCACCCATCGCGTCCTCAGTGGGTGATGGAGCACCCATCGCATCCTCAGTGGACGATTGAGCACCCATCGTGTCCTCAGTGGGTGATTGAGCACCCATCGCGTCCTCAATGGGTGATTGAGCACCCATTGCGTCCTCAATGGGTGATGGAGCACCCATCGCGTCCTCAATGGGTAATGGAGCACCCATCGCGTCCTCAGTGGGTGATGGAGCACCCATCGCATCCTCAGTGGGTGATCGAGCACCCATCACGTCCTCAATGGGTGATGGAGCACCCATCGCGTCCTCAATGGGTGATGGAGCACCCATCGCGTCCTCAATGGGTGATTGAGAACCCATCGCGTCCTCAGTGGGTGATTGAGCACCCATCGCGTCTTCAGTGGGTGATGGAGCACCCATCGCGTCCCCAATGGGTGATGGAGCACCCATCGCGTCCTCAATGGGTGATTGAGCACCCATCGCGTCCTCAATGGGTGATTGAGCACCCATCGCGTCCTCAATGGGTGATGGAGCACCCATCGCGTCCTCAGTGGGTGATGGAGCACCCATCGCGTCTTCAGTGGGTGATGGAGCACCCATCGTGTCCTCAATGGGTGATTGAGCACCCATTGCGTCCTCAATGGGTGATGGAGTACCCATCGCGTCCTCAATGGGTGATGGAGCACCCATCGCGTCCTCAATGGGTGATTGAGCACCCATCGCGTCCTCAGTGGGTGATGGAGCACCCATCGCGTCCTCAGTGGACGATTGAGCACCCACCGCATCCTCAATGGGCGATTGAGCACCCATCGCGTCCCCAATGGTCGATTGAGCACCCATCTCATCCCCGATGGGCGATTGAGCACCCATCGCATCCCCAATGGGCGATTGAGCACCCATCTCATCCTCGATGGGCGATTGAGCACCCATCGCATCCCCAATGGTCGATTGAGCACCCATCTCATCCCCGATGGGCGATTGAGCACCCATCGCATCCCCAATGGGCGATTGAGCACCCATCTCATCCTCGATGGGTGATTGAGCACCCATCGCATCCCCAGTGGACGATTGAGCACCCATCTCATCCCCAGTGGACGATTGAGCACCCATCTCATCCTCGATGGGTGATTGAGCACCCATTGCGCCCAAAACCCCATTGAGGTCCCCTTGTCCCCGTTGCCTTCCGCAGGGGCTGCTGCTGTCCAAGGAGCTGGGGAAGCACCTGCTGGAGGTGGAGGACCTGCTGCAGAAGCAGGGGCTGCTGGAGGCCGACATCAGCGCCCAGAGCGAGCGGGTGCAGGCGCTCAACGCGGCCGCCCTCAAGTTCTCCGAGCTGGAGGGTAATGGGGTGGGGTCCCATTGGAGCCATGGGGAGATGCTGGAGCTCAATGGGGTGGGGTCCCATTGGAGCCATGGGGAGATGCTGGAGCTCAATGGGGTGGGGTCCCATTGGAACCATGGGGAGATGCTGGAGCTCAACGGGATCGGGTCCCATTGGAGCCATGGGGAGATGCTGGAGCTCAGCGGGTTCGGGTCCCATTGGAGCCATGGGGAGATGCTGGAGCTCAATGGGGTGGGGTCCCATTGGAGCCATGGGGAGATGCTGGAGCTCAATGGGGCCGGGTCCCATTGGAGCCATGGGGAGATGCTGGAGCTCAATGGCGCCGGGTCCCATTGGAGCCATGGGGAGATGCTGGAGCTCAATGGGGTGGGGTCCCATTGGAGCCATGGGGAGATGCTGGAGCTCAATGGGGTGGGGTCCCATTGGAGCCATGGGGAGATGCTGGAGCTCAATGGGGCCGGGTCCCATTGGAGCCATGGGGAGATGCTGGAGCTCAATGGGGTTGGGTCCCATTGGAGCCATGGGGAGATGCTGGAGCTCAATGGGGTGGGGTCCCATTGGAGCCATGGGGAGATGCTGGAGCTCAATGGGGTGGGGTCCCATTGGAGCCATGGGGAGATGCTGGAGCTCAATGGGGTGGGGTCCCATTGGAACCATGGGGAGATGCTGGAGCTCAACGGGATCGGGTCCCATTGGAGCCATGGGGAGATGCTGGAGCTCAGCGGGTTCGGGTCCCATTGGAGCCATGGGGAGATGCTGGAGCTCAATGGGGTGGGGTCCCATTGGAGCCATGGGGAGATGCTGGAGCTCAATGGGGCCGGGTCCCATTGGAGCCATGGGGAGATGCTGGAGCTCAATGGCGCCGGGTCCCATTGGAGCCATGGGGAGATGCTGGAGCTCAATGGGGTGGGGTCCCATTGGAGCCATGGGGAGATGCTGGAGCTCAATGGGGTGGGGTCCCATTGGAGCCATGGGGAGATGCTGGAGCTCAATGGGGCCGGGTCCCATTGGAGCCATGGGGAGATGCTGGAGCTCAACGGGATCGGGTCCCATTGGAGCCATGGGGAGATGCTGGAGCTCAATGGGGTTGGGTCCCACTGGAGCCATGGGGAGATGCTGGAGCTCAGCGGGTTCGGGTCCCATTGGAGCCATGGGGAGATGCTGGAGCTCAATGGGGTTGGGTCCCATTGGAGCCATGGGGAGATGCTGGAGCTCAACGGGGCCGGGTCCCATTGGTAGCCATGGGGAGATGCTGGAGCTCAATGGGGCCGGGTCCCATTGGTAGCCATGGGGAGATGCTGGAGCTCAATGGGGCCGGGTCCCATTGGAGCCATGGGGAGATGCTGGAGCTCAATGGGGTTGGGTCCCACTGGAGCCATGGGGAGATGCTGGAGCTCAATGGGGTGGGGTCCCATTGGAGCCATGGGGAGATGCTGGAGCTCAATGGGGTTGGGTCCCACTGGAGCCATGGGGAGATGCTGGAGCTCAGCGGGTTCGGGTCCCATTGGAGCCATGGGGAGATGCTGGAGCTCAATGGGGTTGGGTCCCACTGGAGCCATGGGGAGATGCTGGAGCTCAATGGGGTTGGGTCCCATTGGAGCCATGGGGAGATGCTGGAGCTCAACGGGATCGGGTCCCATTGGAGCCATGGGGAGATGCTGGAGCTCAACGGGATCGGGTCCCATTGGAGCCATGGGGAGATGCTGGAGCTCAACGGGGTCGGGTCCCATTGGTAGCCATGGGGAGATGCTGGAGCTGAATGGGTTCGGGTCCCATTGGAGCCATGGGGAGATGCTGGAGCTCAATGGGGTGGGGTCCCATTGGAGCCATGGGGAGATGCTGGAGCTCAATGGGGTTGGGTCCCACTGGAGCCATGGGGAGATGCTGGAGCTCAACGGGTTCGGGTCCCATTGGAGCCATGGGGAGATGCTGGAGCTGAATGGGTTCGGGTCCCATTGGAGCCATGGGGAGATGCTGGAGCTCAACGGGGTGGGGTCCCATTGGAGCCATGGGGAGATGCTGGAGCTCAGCGGGTTCGGGTCCCATTGGAGCCATGGGGAGATGCTGGAGCTCAATGGGGTTGGGTCCCATTGGAGCCATGGGGAGATGCTGGAGCTCAACGGGATCGGGTCCCATTGGAGCCATGGGGAGATGCTGGAACTCAAGGGGGTGGGGTCCCATTGGAGCCATGGGGAGATGCTGGAGCTCAACGGGGTGGGGTCCCATTGGAGCCATGGGGAGATGCTGGAGCTCAACGGGATCGGGTCCCATTGGAGCCATGGGGAGATGCTGGAGCTCAACGGGATCGGGTCCCATTGAAGCCATGGGGAGATGCTGGAGCTCAACGGGGTCGGGTCCCATTGGTAGCCATGGGGAGATGCTGGAGCTCAACGGGGTCGGGTCCCATTGGTAGCCATGGGGAGATGCTGGAGCTCAACGGGGTCGGGTCCCATTGGTAGCCATGGGGAGATGCTGGAGCTCAACGGGGTCGGGTCCCATTGGAGCCATGGGGAGATGCTGGAGCTCAACGGGGTCGGGTCCCATTGGTAGCCATGGGGAGATGCTGGAGCTCAATGGGGTTGGGTCCCATTGGAACCATGGGGAGATGCTGGAGCTCAGTGGGGTTGGGTCCCATTGGAGCCATGGGGAGATGCTTTAGCTCAACGGGATCGGGTCCCATTGGAGCCATGGGGAGATGCTGGAGCTCAATGGGGTGGGGTCCCATTGGAGCCATGGGGAGATGCTGGAGCTCAGCGGGTTCGGGTCCCATTGGAGCCATGGGGAGATGCTGGAGCTCAATGGGGTTGGGTCCCATTGGAGCCATGGGGAGATGCTGGAGCTCAACGGGGCCGGGTCCCATTGGTAGCCATGGGGAGATGCTGGAGCTCAATGGGGCCGGGTCCCATTGGTAGCCATGGGGAGATGCTGGAGCTCAATGGGGCCGGGTCCCATTGGAGCCATGGGGAGATGCTGGAGCTCAATGGGGTTGGGTCCCATTGGAGCCATGGGGAGATGCTGGAGCTCAATGGGGTGGGGTCCCATTGGAGCCATGGGGAGATGCTGGAGCTCAATGGGGTTGGGTCCCACTGGAGCCATGGGGAGATGCTGGAGCTCAACGGGTTCGGGTCCCATTGGAGCCATGGGGAGATGCTGGAGCTCAATGGGGTTGGGTCCCACTGGAGCCATGGGGAGATGCTGGAGCTCAACGGGTTCGGGTCCCATTGGAGCCATGGGGAGATGCTGGAGCTGAATGGGTTCGGGTCCCATTGGAGCCATGGGGAGATGCTGGAGCTCAACGGGGTGGGGTCCCATTGGAGCCATGGGGAGATGCTGGAGCTCAGCGGGTTCGGGTCCCATTGGAGCCATGGGGAGATGCTGGAGCTCAATGGGGTTGGGTCCCATTGGAGCCATGGGGAGATGCTGGAGCTCAACGGGATCGGGTCCCATTGGAGCCATGGGGAGATGCTGGAACTCAAGGGGGTGGGGTCCCATTGGAGCCATGGGGAGATGCTGGAGCTCAACGGGGTGGGGTCCCATTGGAGCCATGGGGAGATGCTGGAGCTCAACGGGATCGGGTCCCATTGGAGCCATGGGGAGATGCTGGAGCTCAACGGGATCGGGTCCCATTGGAGCCATGGGGAGATGCTGGAGCTCAACAGGGTCGGGTCCCATTGGTAGCCATGGGGAGATGCTGGAGCTCAATGGGGTTGGGTCCCATTGGAACCATGGGGAGATGCTGGAGCTCAGTGGGGTTGGGTCCCATTGGAGCCATGGGGAGATGCTTTAGCTCAACGGGATCGGGTCCCATTGGAGCCATGGGGAGATGCTGGAGCTCAATGGGGTGGGGTCCCATTGGAGCCATGGGGAGATGCTGGAGCTCAATGGGGTGGGGTCCCATTGGAGCCATGGGGAGATGCTGGAGCTCAACGGGTTCGGGTCCCATTGGAGCCATGGGGAGATGCTGGAGCTCAATGGGGTGGGGTCCCATTGGAGCCATGGGGAGATGCTGGAGCTCATCGGGATCAGGTCCCATTGGAGCCATGGGGAGATGCTGGAACTCAGCGGGTTCGGGTCCCATTGGGAGCCATGGGGTGATGCTGGCGCTCAGTGGGAGGTTGATGACGGACGCGGTTGTCCCGGTGCAGGCTACCAGCCCTGCGACCCGCAGGTCATCTGCAACCGCGTCCAGCACGTGCAGAGCTGCCTGGAGGAGCTGCGGGAGCTGGCGTGCCGGCGCCGCCGGGACCTGGAGGACTCGCGCCAGCTCTGGGCCTTCTTCCAGGAGATGGAGGAAGCCGAGGCCTGGATCCGGGAGAAGGAGCAGATCCTGGCCACCAAACGGTGCGGCCGGGACCTGAGCAGCGTCTTGGCGCTGACCAAGAAGCACCAGAGCATGCTGGGCGAGCTGGGCGGGCGCCGGGCGCTGCTGCACCAGAGCATGAAGAAGGGCGAGGGGCTCCTGGCCAAGCGCAGCCCCGGCGCCGGCGGCATCCAGGAGAAGACGCGCGAGGTTTGGCTGCGCTGGAAGAAGCTGGAGGAGGCGACGGGGCTGCACCAGCAGCGCCTGCAGGAGGCGCTGGGCTTCTTCCAGTTCAGCGCCGAGACGGCCGAGCTGGCGGCGTGGCTGCAGGACACGTTCCGCCTGGTGTCCAGCGACGACTTCGGCCACGACGAGCACTCGAGCCAGGCGCTGCTGCGCCAGCACCGCGCCGTCCGCGCCCAGGTGGAGAAGCAGCGCGGCGCCGTGGCCGCCCTGCGGCAGCAATTGGCGCTCCTGGCCCCCGAGCATCGCCAAGGGGTGGACGTGCAGATCCGGGTGGTGGAGGTGGAGCAGCTCTATGGGGAGGTGGCCGAGGTGGCCGTGCTGAGGCAGCAATGGCTGCAGGACGCCTTGGCCGTCTATCGGATGTTCAGCGAGGTCCATGCCTGCGAGGTGTGGGTGGACGAGAAGGAGCAGTGGTTGGAGAGGATGGTGGTGCCGGAGGAGCTGGATGAGGTCGAGGTGGTCCAGCACAGGTGGGATGCGGTGGGAAACGCGCCCCGGCCCCGCTCCATCACCGCTGTGCTCGGACCCCATCCTTCACGTCCTCGCCCCAGGTTCGAGAGCCTGGACCAGGAGATGAACAGCGTCATGGGCCGCATCCTGGACGTCAACCAAGTGGTGCAGCAGTTGGTGGATGGAGGCCACCCCAGCTCCGAAGAGGTCCGCGCCTGCCAGGACCACCTCAACAGCAGGTACTGCCATGGGGAGGGACAGCGAGGCCCATTGGTGGATCCCAACCTGCTTTGGGGTCTCTTTGTGATGCCCATTGGTGGATCCCAACCTGCTTTGGGATCTCTTTGTGATGCCCATTGACGGATCCCAACCTCCTTTGGGATCTCTTTGTGATGCCCACTGGTGGATCCCAACCTGCTTTGGGGTCTCTTTGTGATGCCCATTGGCGGATCCCAACCTGCTTTGGGGTCTCTTTGTGATGCCCATTGACGGATCCCAACCTCCTTTGGGATCTCTTTGTGATGCCCATTGGTGGATCCCAACCTGCTTTGGGATCTCTTTGTGATGCCCAATGGTGGATCCCAACCTCCTTTGGGATCCCTTTGTGATGCCCACTGGTGGATCCCAACCTGCTTTGGGGTCTCTTTGTGATGCCCATAGGTGGATCCCAACCTGCTTTGGGATCTCTTTGTGATGCCCATTGGTGGATCCCAACCTGCTTTGGGATCTCTTTGTGATGCCCATTAGTGGATCCCAACCTCCTTTGGGATCTCTTTGTGATGCCCATTGGTGGATCCCAACCTGCTTTGGGATCTCTTTGTGATGCCCATTGGTGGATCCCAACCTGCTTTGGGATCTCTTTGTGATGCCCATTAGTGGATCCCAACCTCCTTTGGGATCTCTTTGTGATGCCCATTGGTGGATCCCAACCTGCTTTGGGATCTCTTTGTGATGCCCATTGGTGGATCCCAACCTCCTTTGGGATCCCTTTGTGATGCCCACTGGTGGATCCCAACCTGCTTTGGGGTCTCTTTGTGATGCCCATTGACGGATCCCAACCTGCTTTGGGATCCCTTTGTGATGCCCATTGGTGGATCCCAACCTGCTTTGGGGTCTCCTTGTGATGCCCATTGGTGGATCCCAACCTGCTTTGGGGTCTCTTTGTGATGCCCATTGGTGGATCCCAACCTGCTTTGGGGTCTCTTTGTGATGCCCATTGGTGGATCCCAACCTCCTTTGGGATCTCTTTGTGATGCCCATTGGTGGATCCCAACCTGCTTTGGAGTCTCTTTGTGATGCCCATTGGTGGATCCCAACCTGCTTTGGGATCTCTTTGTGATGCCCATTGGTGGATCCCAACCTGCTTTGGGATCTCTTTGTGATGCCCATTGGTGGATCCCAACCTGCTTTGGGATCTCTTTGTGATGCCCACTGGTGGATCCCAACCTCCTTTGGGATCTCTTTGTGATGCCCATTGGTGGATCCCAACCTGCTTTGAGGTCTCCTTGTGATGCCCATTGGTGGATCCCAACCTGCTTTGGGATCTCTTTGTGATGCCCATTGGTGGATCCCAACCTGCTTTGGGATCTCTTTGTGATGCCCATTGGTGGATCCCAACCTGCTTTGGGATCCCTTTGTGATGCCCAATGGTGGATCCCAACCTGCTTTGGGGTCTCCTTGTGATGCCCATTGGTGGATCCCAACCTGCTTTCGGGTCTCCTTGTGATGCCCATTGGTGGATCCCAACCTGCTTTGGGATCTCTTTGTGATGCCCATTGGTGGATCCCAACCTCCTTTGGGATCTCTTTGTGATGCCCATTGGTGGATCCCAACCTCCTTTGGGATCCCTTTGTGATGCCCATTGGTGGATCCCAACCTGCTTTGGGGTCTCCTTGTGATGCCCATTGGTGGATCCCAACCTGCTTTGGGGTCTCTTTGTGATGCCCATTGGTGGATCCCAACCTGCTTTGGGGTCTCTTTGTGATGCCCATTGGTGGATCCCAACCTCCTTTGGGATCTCTTTGTGATGCCCATTGGTGGATCCCAACCTGCTTTGGGGTCTCTTTGTGATGCCCATTGACGGATCCCAACCTGCTTTGGGATCCCTTTGTGATGCCCATTGGTGGATCCCAACCTCCTTTGGGATCTCTTTGTGATGCCCATTGGTGGATCCCAACCTGCTTTGGGGTCTCTTTGTGATGCCCAATGGTGGATCCCAACCTCCTTTGGGATCCCTTTGTGATGCCCAATGGTGGATCCCAACCTGCTTTGGGATCTCTTTGTGATGCCCACTGGTGGATCCCAACCTGCTTTGGGGTCTCTTTGTGATGCCCATTGACGGATCCCAACCTGCTTTGGGATCCCTTTGTGATGCCCATTGGGGGATCCCAACCTCCTTTGGGATCTCTTTGTGATGCCCATTGGCGGATCCCAACCCCCTTTGGGATCTCTTTGTGATGCCCACTGGTGGATCCCAACCTGCTTTGGGGTCTCTTTGTGATGCCCATTGGTGGATCCCAACCTGCTTTGGGGTCTCTTTGTGATGCCCATTGGTGGATCCCAACCTGCTTTGGGATCTCTTTGTGATGCCCACTGGTGGATCCCAACCTCCTTTGGGATCTCTTTGTGATGCCCACTGGTGGATCCCAACCTCCTTTGGGGTCTCTTTGTGATGCCCATTGGTGGATCCCAACCTCCTTTGGGCTCTCTCTGATGGGATGGGTACCGCGTCGCCGCCTCCAACCCGGGGCTCTCCCTGCATCCCTACGGGATGCCCGAGCGTTGCCATGGTCCCCGCAGGTGGAACCGGGTGGTGGAGCTGGTGGAGACCAAGAAGAGCCAACTGAGCTCGGTGCTGCAGATCCAGAACTACCTCCTGGAGTGCGCCGAGGTCAAGGCCCAAGTGCGGGACAAGCGGAAGGCGATCGAGGCCACGCGCTCCGGCGACGCCGGCGGCGACCTCGGCGGCGTCTTGGCCTTGCAGCGGCGCCTTTCCACCATGGAGGCGGCGCTGGTGGTGCTGGAGCCGCGCTTGCTGGAGCTGCAGCAGGAAGGGGAAGCTTTGGCCGCCTCGCACCCGGGCCGGGCGCTGGAGATCCTGGTGCCCTTCGAGGAGATCCATGAGGAATGGGCCGGGCTGCAGCGGGCGCTGCAGGGATGCGAGGATTCCTTGAGCATCGCCGGGCGCCTCCAGGCCTTCATCCATGACCTCGACACCTTCCTGGCGTGGCTGGTGAAGACCCAAGCGGCCGTGGCCGACGCGGAGGTGCCGGCGAGCCTGGCGGCGGCCGAGGCGATGCTGAGCCTGCACGCGGCGCTCAAGGAGGAGATCGACGGGCGCCAGGAGGACTTCGCGCGCATCCAGGCCGCCAGCGACCTGCTGGCCGCCGAGGGCCCCGCGGTGCCCAGCCTCTCCCTGCAGCAATGGGTGCAGAAGCTGGACGCGGGCTGGGCCGAGCTGCTGCGGAGCTGGGCTGCGCGCCGGGACGCGCTGGTCCAGGCGCACCTCTTCCACCTCTTCCTAAGGGACGTCCACCAGTGCGAGAGCATCCTCGGCAACCAGGTAGAGCGCGGGCGCCGTGCGGGCAGGGCTGGGAGCCCGGGGGCACCCAGCCAGCGCCTGCATTGCCCGGCCAGGAGGCGGCGCTGGTGGGCGCGGAGCTGCCGCGCTCGGTGGAAGGCGTCACCGCCGCCATGCGGAGGCACAAGGACCTGGGCACCGCCATGGAGCTGCACGGGCACAAGGTGCAAGGGGCTCTGCAGGCCGGGGAGAGCCTCCAGCGCCAGGGCGGCCCCTACGGCGAGCGCGTGGCCGAGGCCATGGAGCGCCTCCGAGCCAAGTAGGTGCCCGCCGAGCAGCACCCGATGGAGGCGCAATGGGCAGCACCTTTGGGTGCTCCGCGCGCACCCCCCCGTTGATGGGGTCCCCATGGGCGCCCATAGGAGCCGCCGGAACCAGGAGCTGGCGCAGGAGCGGGCGCGGAGGCTCCAGGAGCACCTCGAGCTGCAGAGGTTCCTCCAGGAGTGCCACCAGGTAGGGGCCGGGGCCTGGAGCCGCGGCGTGGCGCTGGGGGGCGATGGTGGCGACCCCCATG
This sequence comes from Psittacula echo, assembly GCF_963264785.1. Taxonomy (NCBI): domain Eukaryota; kingdom Metazoa; phylum Chordata; class Aves; order Psittaciformes; family Psittacidae; genus Psittacula; species Psittacula echo. The sequence goes on from NC_137764.1 coordinate 487,102, forward strand.
TCCCTGTCCCCACATTGGGTGCCCCCAGTGTTGGTGTCCCCAATGTTGGTGTCCCCAATGTTGGTGCCCCCCAATGTTGGTGCCCCCAATGTGGGTGCCCCCAGTGTTGGTGTCCCCAATGTGGGTGCCCCCCAATGTTGGTGCCCCCAGTGTTGGTGCCCCCAATGTGGGTGCCCCCCAATGTGGGTGCCCCCAATGTTGGTGTCCCCAATGTGGGTGCCCCCCAATGTGGGTGCCCCCCAATGTTGGTGCCCCCAATGTGGGTGCCCCCCAATGTTGGTGTCCCCAATGTTGGTGTCCCCAGTGTTGGTGTCCCCAGTGTTGGTGTCCCCAGTGTTGGTACCCTCTCATTTGGTGTCTCTCAATGATGGTGCCCCCAATGTTGGTGCCCCCCATCTTGGTGCCCCTCCATTTGGTGCCCCCCAATGTGGGTGCCCCCATTGTTGATGTCCCCCAATGTTGGTGTCCCCTCATATTGGTGTCTCCCAATACTGGTGCCCCCCATCTTGGTGCCCCCCAGTGATGGTGCCTCCCAATGTTGGTGTCCCCAGTGTTGGTACCCCCCCAATGTGGGTGTCTCCCGATGTTGGTGTCCCCCATCTTGATGTCCCCAATGTTGGTGTCCCCCAATGTTGGTGCCTCCCAATGTTGGTGTCTCCCAATGTTGGTGTCCCCCAATGTTGGTGTCCCCCCATTTAATGTCTCCCAATGTTGGTGCCCCCCATCTTGGTGTCCCCCCATTTAGTGTCTCCCAATGTTGGTGCCCCCCATCTTGGTGCCCGCCAATGTTGGTGTCTCCCAGTGCTGGTGCCCCCCATCTTGCTGTCCCCCATGTCCACCTTCCCACCACCACCAGTGTCCCCATGGCAGTGGGGCTGGGATCACCCGTATCTATGGGGGGGGGGGGGTGTTGGTCCAGGGGTGTCTCCGGATGCTCCTCAGCATCTTGAGGGGTTCTTGGTGGGAGCTGCCCCGGCTCCATCCCAGCCCCATCCCAGCCCCATCCCAGCTCCATCCCGGCCCCATCCCAGCCCCATCCCAGCTCCATCCCGGCCCCATCCCAGCCCCATCCCGGCCCCATCCCGGCCCCATCCCAGCCCCATCCCAGCCCCATCCCGGCTCCATCCCGGCCCCATCCCAGCCACATCCCGGCCCCATCCCAGCCCCATCCCGGCCCCATCCCGGCTCCATCCCAGCCCCATCCCGGCTCCATCCCGGCCCCATCCCAGCCCCATCCCGGCTCCATCCCGGCTCCATCCCAGCCCCATCCCGGCTCCATCCCGGCTCCATCCCGGCTCCATCCCTGCTCCATCTGAGCCCTATTCCAGCTTCATCCAAGCCCCATCCCGACTCCATCCCATCCCTATTCCATCTCCATCCCGGCTCCATCCCGGCTCCATCCCAGCCCTATCCCAGCCCCATCCCGCCTCCATCCCGCTTCCTCCCGCTTCCTCCCGGTTCATCCCGGCTGCATCCGGCCGCACTCGCCGGGATTTCCTGGCGCAGTTACCGGGCGCTCGGATGCAGCATCCGCTGCAGCGGCACCGCAGCACCGCGCCGGGGCCGCCCCCAGCACCACCGGCGGCATCCTCAGCATCATCCTTCCCCCCTTCAGCATCCCCATTCCCATCCCCATCCCATCCCCATCCCCATCCCCATCCCCAGCCCCATCCCATCCCCATCCCCATCCCCATCCCATTCCCATTCCCATCCCCATCCCCATCCCCAGCCCCATCCCCATCCCCATCCCCATCCCCATCCCCATCCTCATCCTCACCCCCCCCCAACCCCCGCGTCATCCTTGCCCGCCCCCCCTCAACCCCTGAGCCTTTTGGGGATCCCTTTGGGGGGGGGGGCCTCCAACCTCACCTCCCCCCCCCCATTCCCTCCCTCCCTCCCTCCGCTTCCCACCCCCATCCCAGCTGGATGAGTGGATCCAGGAGAAGGTGCTGATGGCCGGGGACCCCCCCCGGGACCCCCCCAAACCCTGGATGAGGCATCAGAGCTTCCTGGCCGAGCTGGCGCAGAGCAAAGAGTGGCTGGAGAAGATTGAGAAGGTGGGGGGGGGACACGGGAATGGGGGGGACACGGGAATGGGGATGGGAATGTGGGGGAATGGGAATGGGGAGGAATGGGGGTAATGGGAATGGGGATGGGAATGGGGGGAATGGGGGGGAATGGGGGGAATGGGAATGGGGGGGAATGGGAATGGGGAGGAATGGGGGGAATGGGAATGGGGATGGGAATGGGGGGAATGGGGGGGAATGGGGGGAATGGGGATGGGGGGGCTTTACCCATGCGGCTGTTTTTGGGGGGAGGGAATGCGATGCTTGAGCCCCCCCCCCCCCCCCGCGTTTCCCTGCATCCCCCCTCCCTCCGGTGCTTCCCCCCCCCAGTTTCCTGCCCCCCCCCACCCGCGGCCTCCCACCGCCAGGGGGCGCTCCCACGTCTCCTGGGGTCCCCGCACCCCCATGTCCTTCCCCAGCGCCCCTCTTCCGGGGGGAACCCCCCCCAAACCCGGACCCCCCCAACCCCATTCCATGGGGAACCCCCCCCATACCCGGACCCCCCCAACCCCATTCCATGGGGAACCCCCCCCATACCCGGACCCCCCCAACCCCATTCCATGGGGAACCCCCCCCATACCCGGACCCCCCCAACCCCATTCCATGGGGAACCCCCCCATACCCGGACCCCCCCAACCCCATTCCATGGGGAACCCCCCCCATACCCGGACCCCCCCAACCCCATTCCATGGGGAACCCCCCCCATACCCGGACCCCCCCAACCCCATTCCATGGGGAACCCCCCCATACCCGGACCCCCCCAACCCCATTCCATGGGGAACCCCCCCCAAACCCGGACCCCCCCAACCCCATTCCATGGGGAACCCCCCCCAAACTCGGACCCCCCCAACCCCATTCTATGGGGTCCCTCCCAGCCAATTCCATGCCTGACCCCAACGTTGACCCCCCCCACCCCAATTCCATAGGGGCCCCCCCATCCAATTCCATTGGGTCCCCCCAACCCCATTCCATGGGGTCCCCCTAACCCTGGCCCCCCCAATTCATTGGGACCCCCATATATCCATTGGATCCCCCCACATATCCATTGGATCCCCTCAACCTTGACCCCCTGCACCCCAATTCCATTGGGTCCCCCTCACCCCAATTCCATAGTCCCCCCCCATCCAATTCCATGGGATCCTCCTAACCCTGACCCCCTGCACCCCAATTCCACTGGGTCCCCCCCTAACCCTAATTCCATAGGGGCCCCCCCATCCAATTCCACTGGGTCCCCCTCACTCTACCTCCATGGGGTCCAACAACCCTGACCCCCCCCATCCATTGGGTGTCCCCCCCCCATGGGTTCCCCCCACCCCCATGGGTCCCCCCATCCCTGACCCCCCCATATCCATTGGGTTTCCCCCAACCCCAATCCCTTGGGTTCCCCCCATCCCTGACCCCCCCATCCATGGGTTCCCCCCATCCCATCCCATGGGGTCCCCCCATCCCTGATCCCCCCCATCCATGGGTTCCCCCCATCCCATCCCATGGGGTCCCCCCCATCCCCGACCCCCCCCCATCCATTGCTTCCCCTCAACCCCATCCTCTTGGGTTCCCCCCATCCCTGACCCCCCCCTCCATGGGTTCCCCCCATCCCATCCCATGGGGTCCCCCCATCCCTGACCCCCCCCTCCATGGGTTCCCCCCATCCCATCCCATGGGGTCCCCCCATCCCTGATCCCCCCCAATGTCAGGAGGGGGCCGCGCTGGTCCAGGCCCAGCCCGAGTGCGCGGCCGCGGTGCGGGGGGAGCTGGAGGAGCTGCGGCAGCGCTGGGCGGAGCTGGAGGCTTCGAGCCGGGCGCGGAGCCGCCGCTTGGCCGAGGCGGCCGCTGCCGAGCGCCTGGCGCGGAGCTGCGCGGCCATGGAGGCGCGGCTGGGCCGGCTGGAGCGGCAGCTGCAGAGCGCGGAGCCTGCGCGGGACCTGCGCGGGGTGCGCAGGCAATTGCAGAGGCTGCAGGTACCGAGGGGATGGGGATGGGGATGGGGATGGGGATGGGATGGGGATGGGGATGGGGATGGGGATGGGGATGGGATGGGGATGGGATGGGGATGGGGATGGGGATGGGGATGGGATGGGGATGGGGATGGGGATGGGATGGGGATGGGATGGGGATGGGATGGGGATGGGATGGGGATGGGGATGGGGATGGGATGGGGATGGGATGGGGATGGGGATGGGGATGGGATGGGGATGGGGATGGGGATGGGGATGGGATGGGGATGGGATGGGGATGGGGATGGGGATGGGATGGGGATGGGATGGGGATGGGGATGGGATGGGGATGGGGATGGGGATGGGATGGGGATGGGGATGGGGATGGGGATGGGGATGGGGATGGGATGGGGATGGGGATGGGATGGGGATGGGGATGGGGATGGGGATGGGATGGGGATGGGGATGGGATGGGATGGGGATGGAATGGGGATGGGGATGGGGATGGGGATGGGGATGGGGATGGGGATGGGATGGGGATGGGGATGGGGATGGGATGGGGATGGGGATGGGGATGGAATGGGGATGGGGATGGAATGGGGATGGGGATGGGGATGGGGATGGGGATGGGGATGGGGATGGGGATGGGATGGGGATGGGGATGGGATGGGGATGGGGATGGAATGGGGATGGGGATGGGGATGGGGATGGGGATGGGGATGGGATGGGGATGGGGATGGGGATGGGGATGGGGATGGGATGGGGATGGGGATGGGGATGGGGATGGGATGGGGATGGGGATGGGATGGGGATGGCATGGGGATGGGGATGGGGATGGGATGGGATGGGGATGGGGATGGGGATGGGGATGGGGATGGGGATGGGGATTGGGATGGGGATTGGGATGGGGATGAGGATGGGATGGGGATAGGGACACCAACTCCAGCACGTACAGGTGGGATGGGTACCAGGATGGGGACCCCAGGCTATGGGGACGCCTCTCTATGGGGTCCTTGTGGTGTCCCGCAGACAATGGAGACGCAGGTGCAGGAGTGGTGCCAGGAGGTGGGGCAGCTGCAGGCCCAGGCTGCGGCGCTGCCGGCGCCCGCGGTGGCCGAGCGGCAGAGCGCGGTGGGCACCCGCATCGTGCGCCTCATCGAGCCCCTCAAGGAGCGCCGGCGAATCCTGCTGGCCTCCAAAGAGGTGCATCAGGTCAGCCACGAGCTGGAGGATGAGATGGTGAGTGCCGGGGGCCGGGGGGATGGCGATGGGATGAGGATGGGATGGGATGAGGATGGGGATGGGGATGGGATGGGGATGAGGATGGGGATGGGGATGAGGATGGGATGGGGATGGGATGGGGATGGGGATGAGGATGGGATGGGATGAGGATGGGGATGGGGATGGGATGGGATGAGGATGGGGATGGGGATGGGATGGGATGAGGATGGGGATGGGGATGGGATGGGGATGGGGATGGGATGGGGATGGGATGGGGATGGGGATGAGGATGGGATGGGGATGGGATGGGATGGGGATGGGATGAGGATGGGGATGGGGATGGGGATGGGGATGGGGATGGGATGAGGATGGGATGAGGATGGGGATGGGATGAGGATGGGGATGGGGATGGGATGGGATGAGGATGGGGATGGGAATGGGATGGGATGAGGATGGGGATGGGATGAGGATGGGGATGGGGATGGGATGGGATGAGGATGGGGATGGGAATGGGATGGGATGAGGATGGGGATGGGATGAGGATGGGGATGGGATGAGGATGGGGATTAGGATGGGGATGGGATGGGGATGGGGATGAAGATGAGGATGCAGTTGAGGATGAAGATGAGGATGCAGATGGGGATAAAGATGGAGATGGGATGAGGATTAGGATGAAGATGGGCATGAAGATGGGTATGAAGATGAGCATGGGGATGGAGTGAGGATGAGGATGGGAATGGGGATGAAGATGAGGATGGAGATGAAGATGAGGATGCAGATGGGGATAAAGATGGGGATGGGACGAGGATTAGGATGAAGATGATAATGGAATGAGGATGAAGATGGGGATGAAGATGAGCATGGGGATGGAGTGAGGATGAGGATGAAGACAAGGATGGGGATGGGATAAGGATGGAGATGGGGATGGAATGAGGATGCGGATGCAGATGGGATGGGGATGGGATGAAAATGAGGATGAAGATGGGGATTGGATGGGGATGGGACCAGGGTGACACCATTGCCCCCCTGCAGCTGTGGGTGCAGGACCGCCTGCCCCTGGCCACACTGAAGGAGCACGGCACCAACCTGCAGACGGTGCAGCAGTTCATCAAGAAGAACCAGGTCAGTGCCGGCGCCCATTGACCCCCCCCACTGAACCCTCCATTGACCCCCCAATGACACCCCCATTGACCCCCCCATTGACACCCTCATTGACCCCCTCATTGACACCCCCATTGACCCCCCATTGACCCCCCCACTGACACCCTCATTGACCCCCTCATTGACACCCCCATTGACCCCCCAATGACACCCCCATTGACCCCCCCATTGACACCCTCATTGACCTCCCCACTGACACCCTCATTGACCCCCCAATGACATCCCCATTGACCCCCCATTGACCCCCCCCACTGACACCCTCATTGACACCCTCATTGACACCCCCATTGACCCCCCATTGACACCCCCATTGACCCCCCATTGACCCCCCCACTGACACCCTCATTGACCCCCTCATTGACACCCCCATTGACCCCCCAATGACACCCCCATTGACACCCTCATTGACACCCCCATTGACCCCCCAATGACACCCCCATTGACCCCCTCATTGACCCCCCATTGACACCCTCATTGACGCCCTCATTGACCCCCCATTGACCCCCCCACTGACACCCTCATTGACACCCTCATTGACACCCTCATTGACACCCCCATTGACCCCCTCATTGACCCCCCTCATTGACACCCTCATTGACACCCTCATTGACGCCCTCATTGACCCCCCATTGACCCCCTCATTGACACCCTCATTGACCCCCCATTGACCCCCTCATTGACGCCCTCATTGACCCCCTCATTGACCCCCTCATTGACCCCCCCATTGACACCGCTATTGACCCCCCATTGACCCCCCCATTGTTACCCCCATTGATCCCCGATAGACGCCCCCATTGACCCCCCTTTGTTACCCCCATTGACACCCCCATTGTTACCCCCATTGTTACCCCCTTTGACCCTCCATTGTTACCCCCACTGTTCCCCCATTGACCCCCCATTGTTACCCCCATTGACCCCCCTTTGTTACCCCCGTTGACCCCCCTTTGTTACCCCCATTGTTACCCCCATTGACCCACCATTGTTACCCCCATTGTGACCCCCATTGACCCCCATTGTTACCCCCATTGTTACCCCCATTGTTCCCCCATTGTTCCCCCCATTGACCCCCCATTGTTGCCCCCATTGACCCCCCATTGTTCCCCCATTGACCCACCATTGTTTCCCCCATTGTTACCCCCATTGTTACCCCCACTGTTCCCCCCATTGACCCCCCATTGTTGCCCCCATTGACCCCCCATTGTTCCCCCATTGACCCACCATTGTTTCCCCCATTGTTACCCCCATTGTTCCCCCCATTGACCCCCCATTGTTCCCTCCATTGACCCCCCATTGTTCCCCACATTGACCCCCCATTGTTACCCCCATTGACCCCCATACACCCCCCCCCAGACCCTGCGCCGGGAGATCCAGGTCCATCGCCCGCGCATGGACGAGGTCCTGGAGCGCGCCGGGGCCGTGGCCTCCATCCGCAGCCCCGAGGCCGAGGGCGTGCGGCGGCTCCTGGAGCGCCTGGGCTCGCTGTGGGGGGAGCTGCAGGAGCAGGCGGAGCGGCGGCAGCAGGCGCTGGACGCCACCTTCCAGCTGGAGCAGTACAACTGCGACGTGGCCGAGGTGGAGGCCTGGCTGGGGGAGCAGGAGCTGCTGCTCATGAGCGACGACAAGGGCAAGGTGCCGGCGGGGAGCCCGCGGCGCGGGGATGCGGGATGGGGGGCTCGGGAGGATGGGGGGGATGAGGGATGCGCGTGGACCACAGGGAGAGCTCAGGGGGATGGATGGGATGAGGGATGTGCATGGACCACACGGAGAGCTCAGGGGGATGGATGGGATGAGGGATGTGCATGGACCACACGGAGAGCTCAGGGGTATGGATGGGATGAGGGATGTGCATGGACCACACGGAGAGCTCAGGGGGATGGATGGGATGAGGGATGTGCGTGGACCACATTGAGAGCTCAGGGGGATGGATGGGATGAGGGATGTGCATGGACCACACGGAGAGCTCAGGGGGATGGATGGGATGAGGGATGTGCATGGACCACACGGAGAGCTCAGGGGTATGGATGGGATGAGGGATGTGCATGGACCACACGGAGAGCTCAGGGGGATGGATGGGATGAGGGATGTGCGTGGACCACATTGAGAGCTCAGGGGGATGGATGGGATGAGGGATGTGCATGGACCACATGGAGAGCTCAGGGGGATGGATGGGATGAGGGATGTGCATGGACCACACGGAGAGCTCAGGGGGATGGATGGGATGAGGGATGTGCATGGACCACATGGAGAGCTCAGGAGGATGGATGGGATGAGGGATGTGCATGGACCACACGGAGAGCTCAGGGGGATGGATGGGATGAGGGATGTGGGTGGACCACAGGGAGGGCTCAGGAGGATGGATGGGGTGGGTTGATGCACTCCATGACTCCCATCCCACTCCATGACTCCCATCCCACCCCATGGCTCTATGACTGCCATCCCACTCCATGACTCCCATCCCACTCCATGACTCCCATCCCACTCCACGACTCCCGTCCCACTCCACGACTCCCATTCCACCCTACGGCTCCCATCCCACCCTACAGCTCCCATCCCACCCTACGGCTCCCATCCCACTCCACGGCTCCCATCCCACTCCACGGCTCCCATCCCACCCTACGGCTCCCATCCCACCCTACAGCTCCCATCCCACCCTACGGCTCCCATCCCACTCCACGGCTCCCATCCCACTCCACGGCTCCCATCCCACCCTACGGCTCCCATCCCACCCTACAGCTCCCATCCCACTCCACGGCTCCCATCCCACTCCACGGCTCCCATCCCACCCTACGGCTCACATCCCACCCTACGGCTCCCATCCCACCCTACAGCTCCCATCCCACTCCACGGCTCCCATCCCACTCCACGGCTCCCACCCCGCCGCACCCCCCTCCGACTCCCCTGGCCCATAGGAGCCCCTCCGTTTGGCCCCATCCGCCCGCGTTCCCCCGCAGGACGAGCAGAGCACCCTGCAGCTCCTCAAGAAGCACCTCCTCACCGAGCAGGCGGTCGACAACTACGAGGAGACCATCGCCCAGCTCTCGCGCCAGTGCCGGGCGCTGCTGGAGCTCGGCCACCCCCAAAGGTGGGCCCCGAGACAACCCCCCCCCCCCCCCCCATACCCGAGGGCGAGGGTGGGGGGCAGCCCTGGGTGCTCACCGGGCGCTGTGTCCCTTGCCCAGCGAACAGGTCAGCAGGCGGCAGTCGCAGGTTGACCGGCTGTACGTGTCTCTGAAGGAGCTGGTGGAGGAGCGCAAGGCCAAGCTGGAGCAGCAGTACTGGCTCTACCAGCTCAACCGCGAGGTGGACGAGCTCGAGCACTGGATCGCCGAGAAGGAGGTGGTGGCCGGGTCGCCGGAGCTGGGGCAGGACTTCGAGCACGTCACCGTGAGATGGGGTCTTGGAGGGCGGGGGGGGGGGGGGGGGCCCCGGTGATGGCGCTGGACCATAGCGGGGTCTCGGTGCGGCCGCGGCTCCAGAGCGGGGTCCTGGGGTGGATGGAGGCGTCAGGGCTGCATCCTGGTGCTGGCACCAGCAATGCATCGTCCTGGGCGTCATCCCGGGCATCATCCCTGCTCCATGCTGGGTACCATCAATGCTCCATCCTGGGTACCATCAATGCTCCATGCTGGGTACCATCAATGCTCCATGCTGGGCACCATCAATGCTCCATCCTGGGCACCATCCCTGCCCCATGCTGGGTACCATCCCTGCTCCATCCTGGGCACCATCCCTGCTCCATCCTGGGCATCATCCCTGCTCCATGCTGGGTGCCATCAATGCTCCATGCTGGGCACCATCAATGCTCCATCCTGGGCATCATCAATGCTCCATGCTGGGTACCATCAATGCTCCATCCTGGGCACCATCCCTGCTCCATCCTGGGCACCATCCCTGCTCCATCCTGGGCATCATCCCTGCTCCATGCTGGGTACCATCAATGCTCCATGCTGGGCACCATCAGTGCTCCATCCTGGGCATCATCCCTGCTCCATGCTGGGTACCATCAATGCTCCATGCTGGGCACCATCAATGCTCCATCCTGGGCATCATCCCTGCTCCATGCTGGGTACCATCAATGCTCCATGCTGGGCACCATCAATGCTCCATCCTGGGCATCATCCCTGCTCCATCCTGGGCACCATCCCTGCTCCATCCCGGGCACCATCCCTGCTCCAAGCTGTGCACCATCCCTGCTCCATGCTGGGTACCACCAATGCTCCATCCCGGGCGTCATCCCTGCTCCATGCTGGGTACCATCAATGCTCCATCCTGGGCATTATCCCTGCTCCATGCTGGGTACCATCAATGCTCCATGCTGGGTACCATCAATGCTCCATCCTGGGCACCATCCCTGCTCCATCGTGGGCATCATCCCTGCTCCATGCTGGGTACCATCAATGCTCCATGCTGGGTACCATCAATGCTCCATGCTGGGTACCATCAATGCTCCATCCTGGGCACCATCCCTGCTCCATCGTGGGCATCATCCCTGCTCCATGCTGGGTACCATCAATGCTCCATCCTGGGCACCATCAATGCTCCATCCTGGGCACCATCCCTGCTCCATCCCGGGCGTCATCCCTGCTCCATGCTGGGTACCATCAATGCCCCATCCTGGGTACCATCAATGCTCCATGCTGGGTACCATCAATGCCCCATCCTGGGTACCATCAATGCTCCATGCTGGGCACCATCCCTGCTCCATGCTGGGGTTTCCCAGCTCCATCCCCATCCCTCCTCCCTCCCTCACCCCCTTTCCCGCCCCGCGCCCGCAGCTGCTGCAGGAGAAGTTCCTGGAGTTCGCCAGCGAGACGGGCAGCGTGGGGCAGGAGCGCATCGCCGCGCTCAACCAGATGGTGGACGAGCTCATCGACTACGGCCACGCCGACGCCGCCACCATCGCCGAGTGGAAGGACGGCGTCAACGAGGCCTGGGCCGAGCTGCTGGAGCTCATGGAGACGCGGGCGCAGATGCTGGCGGCCTCGCACGAGCTCCACAAGTTCTTCAACGACTGCAAGGAGCTCCTGGCGCAGATCGAGGAGCGGCGGCAGCGGCTGCCGGAGCTGGCGGCGCGCGAGGGCCGGGGCTCGGCCGGCGCCTTGCAGCGGGCGCTGGGCGCCTTCGAGCACGACGTGGAGGTGCTGGTGAGCCAGGTGCGGCGGCTGCAGGAGGCGGCGGCGCAGCTCCGCACCCTCTACGCCGGCGACAACGCCGAGGCCATCGCGGCGCGGGAGCAGGAGGTGCTGCGGGCATGGAAGGAGCTGCTGGCGGCCTGCGAGCGGTGCCGGCTCCACGTGGCCGGCGTCGCCGAGCGCATCCGCTTCGTGGGCGCCGCCAGGGACCTGCTGGCGTGGATGGACGGGGCCCTGCAGCAGATGGGAGCCGGGGAGAAGCCCAGGTGGGGGGGGGAGATGGCGGGAGAGGGGGGAGAGGAGTGGGGCCTGAGCCGGATGTGGGGCCAAGGACCCGCATCCCATCCCAAGGACCATGTCCTGTGCCAAGGACCCACTTCCCATCCCAAGGACCATGTCCTGTGCCAAGGACCCACTTCCCATCCCAAGGACCATGTCCTGTGCCAAGGACCCGCATCCCATCCCAAGGACCATGTCCTGTGCCAAGGACCCACTTCCCATCCCAAGGACCATGTCCTGTGCCACGGACCCACTTCCCATCCCAAGGACCATGTCCTGTGCCAAGGACCCACTTCCCATCCCAAGGACCATGTCCTGTGCCAAGGACCCACTTCCCATCCCAAGGACCATGTCCTGTGCCAAGGACACGCATCCCATCCCAAGGACCATGTCCTGTGCCAAGGACCCACTTCCCATCCCAAGGACCATGTCCTGTGCCAAGGACCCACTTCCCATCCCAAGGACCATGTCCTGTGCCAAGGACCCACTTCCCATCCCAAGGACCATGTCCTGTGCCAAGGACCCACTTCCCATCCCAAGGACCATGTCCTGTGTCAAGGACCCACTTCCCATCCCAAGGACCATGTCCTGTGCCAAGGACCCGCATCCCATCCCAAGGACCATGTCCTGTGCCAAGGACCCACTTCCCATCCCAAGGACCATGTCCTGTGCCAAGGACCCACTTCCCATCCCAAGGACCATGTCCTGTGCCAAGGACCCACTTCCCATCCCAAGGACCATGTCCTGTGCCAAGGACCCGCTTCCCATCCCAAGGACCATGTCCTGTGCCAAGGACACGCATCCCATCCCAAGGACCATGTCCTGTGCCAAGGACCCACTTCCCATCCCAAGGACCATGTCCTGTGCCAAGGACCCACTTCCCATTCCAAGGACCATGTCCTGTGTCAAGGACCCACTTCCCATCCCAAGGACCATGTCTTGTGCCAAGGACCCGCATCCCATCCCAAGGACCATGTCCTGTGCCAAGGACCCACTTCCCATCCCAAGGACCATGTCCTGTGCCAAGGACCCACTTCCCATCCCAAGGACCATGTCCTGTGCCAAGGACCCACTTCCCATCCCAAGGACCATGTCCTGTGCCAAGGACCCACTTCCCATCCCAAGGACCATGTCCTGTGCCAAGGACCCACTTCCCATCCCAAGGACCGTGTCCTGTGCCAAGGACCCACTTCCCATCCCAAGGACAATGTCCTGTGCCAAGGACCCACTTCCCATCCCAAGGACCATGTCCTGTGCCAAGGACCCGCATCCCATCCCAAGGACCATGTCCTGTGCCAAGGACCCGCATCCCATCCCAAGGACCATGTCCTGTGCCAAGGACCCGCATCCCATCCCAAGGACCATGTCCTGTGCCAAGGACCCACTTCCCATCCCAAGAACCCATGTCCCATCCCAAGGACCCACTTCCCATCCCAAGGACCATGTCTCGTGCCAACGACCCATGTTCTATCCTAAGGATCCGTGTCCCATCCCAAGAACCATGTCCCACCTCAAGGATCATGTCCCATTCCAAGGACCCATGTCCTATCCCAACGAACATGTCCTATCCCAAGGAGCATGTCCTGTGCCAAGGCCCCATGTCCCACCCCAAGGCCCCATGACCTGTGCTAACATCCCTTGTCCTGTGCCAAGGTCCCATCCATGGCACCAAGAACCTGTGTCCCACCTCATCCCAAGCTCCAGACCCATGTCCTACCTCATCCCAAGGCCCTGTGTTCTGCCCCATCCAGGGCACCAAAACCCCGCATTCTGCCCCTTCCCAAGGACATGGGGACCCTCACGGTGTCCTCCCCCCCTTGCAGGGACGTCTCCTCGGTGGAGCTGCTCATGAGCGACCACCAAAGCCTCAAGAACGAGATCGAAGCCCGAGCCAAGAGCATCTCCAGCTGCGTGGAGCTGGGCAAGAGCCTCATCCTCAGCAAGAGCCCAGCGGCTGAGGAGGTGCGGCCATTGATGGGTCCCAACCCATTGGGGGTTCCCAATCCATTGGGATGATCCCAACCCATTGGGGTGATCCCAACCCATTGGAGGGCCCCTAACCCATTGAAGGCGTCCCAACCCATTTGGGAGGGTTCTAACCTACTGGTGGAGGTCCCAATCCATTGCGGTTGCCCCAACCCATTGGGGATCCCAACCCATTGAGGACGTCCCAACCCATTGAGGAGGTTTCAACGCACTGGGGAGCTCCCAACCCACTGAAGGTGTCCCAACCCATCTGGGGGGGTTCCAACCCATTGGTGGAGGTCCCAACCCATTTTGGTTGCCCCAACCCTTTGGGGATCCCAACTCATTGGAGGTTTCCCAACCCTTTGGGGATCCCAACCCACTGAGGAGGTCCCAACCCATTGGGGTGTCCCAACCTACTGGGGAGGTCCCAACCCATGGCAGGGATCCCAACCCATTATGGTGGTCCCAACTCACTAGGGTTGTCCCAACCCACTGGGGAGGTCCCAACCCATTGTGGCTGCCCCAACCCCTGCAGATCAAAGCCCACGTGGAGAAGCTGCTCACGAAGAAGAAGGAGATGCTGGAGACATGGGACAAGCACTGGGAGTGGCTGCAGCAGAGTGAGTGCCCCACGGGGCTGGCGCCAGTGCCGGCGGTGCTGGTGACCGCGTGCGGTACCCGCGGTGCCGGCAGTGCTGGTGACCGCGTGCCGTACCCGCAGTGCTGGAGGTGCACCAGTTCGCCCAGGAGGCCGTGGTGGCCGACGCGTGGTTGACGGCGCAGGAGCCGCTGCTCCGGAGCCAGGAGCTGGGCAGCAGCGTGGACGAGGTGGAGCAGCTCATCCGGCGCCACGAGGCTTTCCGCAAGGCGGCCGCCGCCTGGGAGGAGAAGTTCAGCTCCTTGAGGAGGCTCACGACGGTGAGGGCAGCACGGCGCAGCCCCAGGCCGTGTCCCATCCCCATCCCCATCCATCCCCATCCATCCCATCCCCATCCATCCATCCCCATCCATCCATCCCCATCCATCCATCCATCCATCCCCATCCATCCATCCCCATCCATCCCATCCCCATCCATCCATCCCCATCCATCCCATCCCCATCCATCCCATCCCCATCCATCCCATCCCCATCCATCCATCCCCATCCATCCATCCCCATCCATCCCATCCCCATCCATCCCATCCCCATCCATCCATCCCCATCCATCCCATCCCCATCCATCCCATCCCCATCCATCCATCCATCCCCATCCATCCATCCCCATCCATCCCATCCACAACCCACCCGCATCCCATCCCCATCCATTCCCATCCCACCCCATCCTAACCCCATCTCCATCATCTCCACCATCTTCATCCCCATCCCCATTTCCATCCTATGCCCATCACCTCCATCCCATCTCATCCCCATCCCATATCCATCTCCGTCATCTCCATCCCCATATTCATCATTTCCATCTTCATCTCCATCCCATCACCATCATTTCCATCCTCATCCCATATCCATCTCCATCTTCATCCCAATCCCCATCATCCCCGTCTCCATCATCTCTGTCGTCATCTTCATCTCCATCCGCATCTCCATCCCATCACCATCATTTCCATCCTCATCCCATATCCTTCTCCATCATCCCCATCCCATCCCCATCTCCATCATTTCCATCCTTGTCCCATCCCCATCTCCATCCCATCACCATCATCTCCATCTCCATCCCATCCCTGTCCCCATCCCATCTCCATCATCTCCATCTCCATCCCATCTCCATCCCCATCTCCATGCCATCACCATCATCTGCATCCCCATCCCCATCCCTCTCTCCATCATCTCCATCTCCATCCCATCCCCGTCCCCATCCCATCTCTCCCCCCTCCCTCACCCGTCCCCCCCCCCCCGCCCCGCAGCTCGAGAAGCTCCGTGCTGAGCAGACCAAGCAGCCCCCGACCCCTCTCCTGAGCCGCAAGTTCCCGGGGGACCCCCCGGGGGCCCCGACGGCGCCGGGATCGGGACCGGGATCGGGATCGGGACCGGGACCGGCGGGGCCGGAGCCGCGCGTGGGGCTCGTGCGCCAGGAGCTGCGCCCCGAGCGGCTGCAGCCGCAGCGCGACCGCGTCCAGGGCCCGCCGGGGGCCGCGGAGCCGCCTCCCGCCGGGGACCCCCCCGCACCGGAGCCCGAGGCGGCGGCCGAGCCCCGGCCGGGGCTGCTGGAGCGGAGACGGGAGCGGAGGGAGCGGCGCTTGGAGCGGCAGGAATCGAGCGAGCCCGAGCAGCGCCCCGACGGCAAAGGGTGAGCGACGGGAGCGGGATGGGATCAGGGAGGTATCGGGATGGAGATGGGGAGGGATCGGGATGAGGAGGGAACGGGATGGGGATGGGGAGGGACGGGGGAGGGAAAGGGGTGGGGATGAGGAGGCACCGGAATGGGGAGGGACCGGGATGGGACCAGGATGGGGATGCGGTGGGGAGGGACCGGGATGGGGATGGGGAGGGACCCGGGATGGGACCAGGGAGGGACCCGGGATGGGACCGGGGAGGGACCCGGGATGGGACCGGGGAGGGATCGGGATGGGGATGGCGAGGGACCGGGATGGGGATGGGGAGGGACCGGGGATGGGACCGGGGAGGGACCCGGGATGGGACCGGGGAGGGACCCAGGATGGGACCGGGGAGGGATCGGGATGGGGATGGGGAGGGACCGGGGCACCCCGCATCACCCCAGCTCCCCCGCAGCAAAGCGACCCTGGCCGACATCGTGGAGCAGCTGCAGGAGAAGGAGGCGGGAGGCCCTGCGCCGGCTTCGGTGAGGAGCGAGGGACCCCTCGGTGCCCCCTTTGGGGTCCTCCTGGGGTCCCCTTCACTTCTGCATGGCACCCCCTTGACATCACGTTGGGGTCCCCTTGGTACCCCCTTGGCATCACATTGATGTCCCCTCGGTATCCCCCTTGGCATCACATTGATGTCCCCTTGGTATCCCCCTTGGCATCACATTGATGTCCCCTTGGTATCCCCTTGGCATCACATTGATGTCCCCTTGGTATCCCCTTGGCATCACATTGATGTCCCCTTGGTATCCCCTTGGCATCACATTGATGTCCCCTTGGTATCCCCCTTGGCATCACATTGATGTCCCCTTGGTATCCCCTTGGCATCACATTGATGTCCCCTTGGCACCCCCTTGGGATCCATTGATGTCCCTTTGGCATCACTTTGGTGTCCCCATGGCATCCCCTTGGCATCCATTGGTGTCCCTTTGGTGTCCCCTTGATGTTCCTCCCCCATTCTCACCATCCACAGCCTCGGGACCGGGACCCCCCTCGCCTTCCCCCCGGTGCCGAGGCGCTGCCGGAGCGGCCTCCACGTCCGGACCGGCCCCGTGCCCGCGACCGACCCCGACCGCGGCGGCGGCCCCGGCCCAAGGACCCGGCGCAGGGCCCCGGGGAGCCGCGGCGCTCGCGCTCGGCCCCGGCCCAGGGCAGCAGCGCCCCGGCCCCGCCACCACCCCCCGGCCACACCGTCAGCCACGAGGGCTTCCTCCTGCGCAAGCACGAGCAGGACGGGCCCAAGAAGGCCTCCAACAGGTTGGTGGTGGCCAATGGGTACCAGGGGATGGGGGCATCCATGGAGGGGGGGCAACAGGGGATGGGGCATCAATGGAGAGGGGGCATCAAGGGTTGGGATCCATCAATGGAGAAGGGTCACCAGGAGACCCATCAATGGAGAGGGTTCAACAAGGGTTGGGATCCATCAATGGACAGGGGTCACCAGGGGTTGAGGTCCATCAATGGAGAGGGTTCGTCAAGAGATCCATCAATGGAGAGGGTTCGTCAAGAGATCCATCAATGGAGAGGGTTCATCAAGAGATCCATCAATGGGGAGGGTTCATCAAGAGATCCATCAATGGGGAGGGTTCATTAAGGGTTGGGATCCATCAGTGGAGAGGGTTCATCAAGGGTTGGGATCCATCAATGGAGCAGGTTCACCATGAGCCCCATCAATGGAGAGGGTTCAACAAGGGTTGGGACCCATCAATGGAGCAGGTTCACCATGAGCCCCATCAATGGAGAGGGTTCAACAAGGCTTGGGACCCATCAATGGAGCAGGTTCACCATGAGCCCCATCAATGGAGAGGGTTCAACAAGGGTTGGGACCCATCAATGGAGCAGGTTCACCATGAGCCCCATCAATGGAGAGGGTTCAACAAGGGTTGGGACCCATCAATGGAGTAGGTTCACCATGAGCCCCATCAATGGAGAGGGTTCAACAAGGGTTGGGACCCATCAATGGAGCAGGTTCACCATGAGCCCCACAAGTGGCTCCCCACGACCTCCCTGACCCCCCCCCCCCCCATTTTCCCCCCCCCAGGTCCTGGGTGAACCTTTACTGCGTCCTGAGCAAGGGGGACCTGGGCTTCTACAAGGACGCCAAGGGCCCGGCCTCGGGCAGCACCCACGGCGGGGAGCCCCTGCTCAGCCTGCACCGCGCCACCAGCGAGGTGGCCAGCGACTACAAGAAGAAGAAGAACGTCTTCAAGCTCCGGTGCCTTGGGGGTCTCCTATGGGGCGGGGGGGGGTCCCCATCCCCACCGGGGCGGTGCTGGAGCGGGGCCTTGTCTTGTAGGACCAGCGATGGGAGCGAGTTCCTGCTGCAAGCCAAGGATGAGGTGGGTGCCTAAGGGGGGTTGAGGCGGATTTTGGTGTCTCTGACGCCGGTTTTGGTGTCTCCAGTGGTGGTTTTGGTGTTTCTGACCCCGTTTTTGGTGTCCCTGATGCTGTTTTGGTGTCTCTGGTGCTGGTTTTGGTGTCTCTGATGGTGGTTTTGGTGTCTCTGATGCCCTTTCTGGTGTCTCTGACACCGTTTTTGGTGTCCCCAATGCTGTTTTGCTGTCTCTGGTGGTGGTTTTGGTGTCTCTGATGCCCTTTCTGGTGTCTCTGACACCATTTTTGGTGTCCCCAATGCTGTTTTGGTGTCTCTGGTGGTGGTTTTGGTGTCTCTGACATCGTTTTTGGTGTCTCTGATGGAGGTTTTGGTGTTTCTGATGCCAGTTTTGGAGTCTCTGGTGCTGATTTTGGTGTCTCTGACGCCCTTTTTGCTGTCTCTGATGCTGGTTTTGGTGTCTCTGATAGCGTTTTGGGGTCTTTGATGCCGTTTTTGGTGTCTCTGACACTGTTTCGAGGTCTCTGATCCCATTTCTGGTGCCTCTGTCACCATTTTAGTGCCTCTTTCACCATTTTTGGTGTCTCTGACCCCGGTTTTGTGCCTCTTTCACCATTTTTGTGCCTCTTTCACCGTTTTTCTCCCTCTTTCTCCGCTTTTCTCCATCTTTCCCCGTTTTCGTTCCCCTTTCGCCGTTTTTGCGCCTCTTTCACCATTTCTGCTGCCCCTGACCCCATTTCTGCTGCCCCCGACCCCATTGCTGCTGCCCCCGACCCCATTTCTGCTGCCCCTGACCCCATTTCTGCTGCCCCTGACCCCATTTCTGCTGCCCCGACCCCATTTCTGCTGCCCCCGACCCCATTGCTGCTGCCCCCGACCCCATTGCTGCTGCCCCCGACCCCATTTCTGCTGCCCCTGACCCCATTTCTGCTGCCCCTGACCCCATTTCTGCTGCCCCGACCCCATTTCTGCTGCCCCCGACCCCATTTCTGCTGCCCCTGACCCCATTGCTGCTGCCCCCGACCCCATTTCTGCTGCCCCTGACCCCATTTCTGCTGCCCCTGACCCCATTTCTGCTGCCCCGACCCCATTTCTGCTGCCCCCGACCCCATTTCTGCTGCCCCCGACCCCATTGCTGCTGCCCCCGACCCCATTTCTGCTGCCCCCGACCCCATTGCTGCTGCCCCCGACCCCATTTCTGCTGCCCCCGACCCCATTTCTGCTGCCCCGACCCCATTTCTGCTCCCCCGACCCCATTTCTGCTGCCCCCGACCCCATTTCTGCTGCCCCTGACCCCATTGCTGCTGCCCCTGACCCCATTGCTGCTGCCCCCGACCCCATTTCTGCTGCCCCCGACCCCATTTCTGCTGCCCCTGACCCCATTTCTGCTGCCCCCGACCCCATTTCTGCTGCCCCGACCCCATTTCTGCTGCCCCCGACCCCATTTCTGCTGCCCCGACCCCATTTCTGCTGCCCCTGACCCCATTTCTGCTGCCCCTGACCCCATTGCTGCTGCCCCCGACCCCATTTCTGCTGCCCCGACCCCATTTCTGCTGCCCCTGACCCCATTGCTGCTGCCCCCGACCCCATTGCTGCTGCCCCTGACCCCATTGCTGCTGCCCCTGACCCCATTTCTGCTGCCCCCGACCCCATTTCTGCTGCCCCTGACCCCATTTCTGCTGCCCCTGACCCCATTTCTGCTGCCCCGACCCCATTTCTGCTGCCCCCGACCCCATTTCTGCTGCCCCGACCCCATTGCTGCTGCCCCCGACCCCATTTCTGCTGCCCCTGACCCCATTTCTGCTGCCCCTGACCCCATTTCTGCTGCCCCGACCCCATTTCTGCTGCCCCGACCCCATTGCTGCTGCCCCCGACCCCATTGCTGCTGCCCCGACCCCATTGCTGCTGCCCCGACCCCATTTCTGCTGCCCCTGACCCCATTTCTGCTGCCCCGACCCCATTTCTGCTGCCCCGACCCCATTTCTGCTGCCCCTGACCCCATTGCTGCTGCCCCTGACCTCATTGCTGCTGCCCCCGACCCCATTGCTGCTGCCCCCGACCCCATTGCTGCTGCCCCTGACCCCATTGCTGCTGCCCCCGACCCCATTTCTGCTGCCCCGACCCCATTTCTGCTGCCCCCGACCCCATTTCTGCTGCCCCGGACCCCATTTCTGCTGCCCCGACCCCATTTCTGCTGCCCCCGACCCCATTTCTGCTGCCCCTGACCCCATTGCTGCTGCCCCTGACCCCATTTCTGCTGCCCCCGACCCCATTGCTGCTGCCCCCGACCCCATTGCTGCTGCCCCCGACCCCATTGCTGCTGCCCCTGACCCCATTGCTGCTGCCCCGACCCCATTTCTGCTGCCCCGACCCCATTGCTGCTGCCCCCGACCCCATTTCTGCTGCCCCGACCCCATTTCTGCTGCCCCGACCCCATTGCTGCTGCCCCGACCCCATTTCTGCTGCCCCCGACCCCATTTCTGCTGCCCCGACCCCATTTCTGCTGCCCCTGACCCCATTTCTGCTGCCCCCGACCCCATTTCTGCTGCCCCGACCCCATTTCTGCTGCCCCTGACCCCATTTCTGCTGCCCCGACCCCATTTCTGCTGCCCCGACCCCATTTCTGCTGCCCCTGACCCCATTTCTGCTGCCCCGACCCCATTGCTGCTGCCCCGACCCCATTTCTGCTGCCCCCGACCCCATTTCTGCTGCCCCGACCCCATTTCTGCTGCCCCTGACCCCATTTCTGCTGCCCCTGACCCCATTGCTGCTGCCCCCGACCCCATTTCTGCTGCCCCGACCCCATTTCTGCTGCCCCTGACCCCATTGCTGCTGCCCCCGACCCCATTGCTGCTGCCCCTGACCCCATTGCTGCTGCCCCTGACCCCATTTCTGCTGCCCCCGACCCCATTTCTGCTGCCCCTGACCCCATTTCTGCTGCCCCTGACCCCATTTCTGCTGCCCCGACCCCATTTCTGCTGCCCCCGACCCCATTTCTGCTGCCCCGACCCCATTGCTGCTGCCCCCGACCCCATTTCTGCTGCCCCTGACCCCATTTCTGCTGCCCCTGACCCCATTTCTGCTGCCCCGACCCCATTTCTGCTGCCCCGACCCCATTGCTGCTGCCCCCGACCCCATTGCTGCTGCCCCGACCCCATTGCTGCTGCCCCGACCCCATTTCTGCTGCCCCTGACCCCATTTCTGCTGCCCCGACCCCATTTCTGCTGCCCCGACCCCATTTCTGCTGCCCCTGACCCCATTGCTGCTGCCCCTGACCTCATTGCTGCTGCCCCCGACCCCATTGCTGCTGCCCCCGACCCCATTGCTGCTGCCCCTGACCCCATTGCTGCTGCCCCCGACCCCATTTCTGCTGCCCCGACCCCATTTCTGCTGCCCCCGACCCCATTTCTGCTGCCCCGGACCCCATTTCTGCTGCCCCGACCCCATTTCTGCTGCCCCCGACCCCATTTCTGCTGCCCCTGACCCCATTGCTGCTGCCCCTGACCCCATTTCTGCTGCCCCCGACCCCATTGCTGCTGCCCCCGACCCCATTGCTGCTGCCCCCGACCCCATTGCTGCTGCCCCTGACCCCATTGCTGCTGCCCCGACCCCATTTCTGCTGCCCCGACCCCATTGCTGCTGCCCCCGACCCCATTTCTGCTGCCCCGACCCCATTTCTGCTGCCCCGACCCCATTGCTGCTGCCCCGACCCCATTTCTGCTGCCCCCGACCCCATTTCTGCTGCCCCGACCCCATTTCTGCTGCCCCTGACCCCATTTCTGCTGCCCCCGACCCCATTTCTGCTGCCCCGACCCCATTTCTGCTGCCCCTGACCCCATTTCTGCTGCCCCGACCCCATTTCTGCTGCCCCGACCCCATTTCTGCTGCCCCTGACCCCATTTCTGCTGCCCCGACCCCATTGCTGCTGCCCCGACCCCATTTCTGCTGCCCCGACCCCATTTCTGCTGCCCTTTGCCCGGTCCCCGCAGGAGGAGATGCGGGGCTGGCTCCGCGCCCTCGCCGCCTGCGCGCAGGAGCACCAGGAGGTGGCGCGCTGGCACCAGGCCCTCACCACCTCCTCCACCGACGAGGGCGCCCCCCGGCGGGAGGGCGAGCGGCGCCCCAGCGCCTCGGGACGGCGGAAGTGACCCCCCCAAAGGAACCCCCCCATGGGGACCCCCCCATGTTGACGCCCAATAGGGTCTTGGGGGGGGGGGTTTGGGGATCTCCCCCCTTTGTGACCCATGGGGGGGGTGGGAAGGGGGATGCCCCCCCCCAATTCCTCACCCCCCCCCCCCAAACCTTTCTCCCTGGGGTCCGCTCCCTCGGCCCCCCCTTTTCCCATGCACAAGCCATAGAGCCCGGGGGGTCCCCCCCATCACCTTTGGGGGGGTCCCCCCCATCACCTGTAGGGGGGTCCCCATCACCCTGGGGTACCCCAAATGTGACACTGGGGGGGGGGGGAACACACACACAGAGCCATGGGGGGGGCAGAGGTTGTATTTGTATAGAATGTACCAAAAAGCAGGAAAATAACCCCAAAATACCATCCCCCCCCATCAAGCACTTGTCCCCCTCCGCCCCCGGGCCCCCCCCCCCGAGTCCAAGCGCTCGCTGTGACTGTATAAATGTAATAAACCCCCCCCGCACCCCCAGCACCAACAATAAAGGAGCAGGATTGAGCCAGGACCCCCCATGGAGTGTGTGGGGTTGGGGGGGGGCATTGGGGACAGTCGTGGGGCTGGAGGGGGCTCATGGGGCTCCTACGGGGGCGCTGAGAAGGGTTGGGAGGAACATGCTCAAGTGATGCTGCTGCCCCTTTAAGAAGAGGCGGGCTCAGGGATAAAAGCACCGCCCCCTTTGCTTCATTGACCAATGACCGCGCAGGCTCTGCGCGGGAGGGCGGGAGCGCCTTCAAACGGACCAATAGCGAGCAGCGGAGGGCGGGGCGGTAGCGCGGAGGGACCAATCAGAAGCGCGGGCGCGGAGGCGGAAGTGCCGCGCCGCTATGGCGGCGGTGCCGGGGGCCGAGGTCGTGCATCTCAACGTCGGAGGCAAAAGGTGCGTCGGGATCCCCCGAGCCCCTCCGGAACCACCCGAACCCTTCCGGACCCCCCCGAACCCTTCCGGAAACACCCGAGCCCCTCCGGACCCCTCCGGGAGCCCCCCGAACCTTTCCGGGACCCCCCGAACCCTTTCATGACCCCTCTGGGACCTCCCCGAACCCTTCCGGAACCCCCCGAACCTCTCCGGAACCACCCGAACCCTTCCGATTCCCCCCGAACCCCTCCGGAACCCCCCGAACCCTCCGGAATCACACGAACCCTTCCGAGACCCCTCAGAACCCCTCCGGAAGCCCCCGAACCCTTCCGATTCCACCCGAACCCCTCCGGGACCCCCCGAACCCTTCCGATCCTCTCCGAACTCCCCCTTTGGACCCCCCCCAGCCTATTTTCACCCCTTCTCTCCTCTTTACCCCCCCATGGGGTCTTTACCCCCCCTCCATCACTGCCCCCCCCCACAGGTTCAGCACCTCCCGCCAGACCCTCACGTGGATCCCGGATTCCTTCTTCTCCAGGTGATGGAGGGGGCGATCCCATCTCTTTGGGAGGGGGGATATCGGGACCCCCTTCATTGACCCCCCCCTTTTACCCCCCCCCAGCCTCCTGAGCGGCCGCATCTCCACCTTAAAGGATGAGACGGGAGCGGTGAGGACCCCCCCCACCACCTCAATGACCCCCGCCATTGGTTGTGAGCACCAAAGGGGGGGTCCCCATCACCTTTCCCCCCCCCCCATAGATCTTCATTGACCGGGACCCCGCGGTCTTCGCCCCCATCCTCAACTTCCTGCGCACCAAGGAGCTGGACCCGCGCGGGGTCAGCGCCGCGCTGCTGCTGCACGAGGCGCAGTTCTACGGCATCACCCCTTTAGGTGCCGCTTGGTGCGGTCCAGGCGCGGCCGCGGCAATGGGGGCCGGGGTGGAAGGGTCCATGTGAATGGATGGGGGGGGGGGGTGTTCGAACTCAGTGCGTCCGGTCCCGTTCCCCCCTGCAGTTCGCCGCTTGCAGCTGCGGGAGGAGCTGGAGCGGTCCTCGTGCGGTTGTGTCCTGTTCACCGGGTACCTGCCCCCCCCAGGTAAAACCGGACACCCCCCCCTCATTAAAACTGACCCCCCCCTTTAAACCCAACCCCCCCATTAAACCCACCCCTCAACCCCTATGGTTCTATATGCCCTATTCCTCTTATTCCCCCTATACCCCCTCTATCCCTTATACCCCCTATTTCCCCCACATCCCTCATATCCCCCATACTCCCTATACCCACTATATCTCTCATATCCCCTATACCTCTTGTATCCCTTAAATCCCCTATACACCCCATACCCCCTATATCCCCTATACTCCCTATATCCCCCATATCCCCTATACCCCCCATACCCTGTATACCCTTCATACCCCCCATACCCCCTATATCTCCTATACCCCCCATACCTCCTATACCCCCATATCCACTGTATCCCCTATACCCCTATATCCCCTATACCCCCATAAACCCCTATATCTCCTATACCCCCTATACCCCCATACCCCCTATACCCCCCATACCCCCTATACCCCCCATACCCCCTATACCCCCCATACCCCCTATACCCCCCATAACCCCTATACCCCCCATACCCCCTATACCCCCTATATCCCCCCTATCTCCCCTATCCCCCCAGCTCTACCGGCCCGGCGCCGCAGCCGCCACAGCCTGGCCGGGCCTCATCCGGCGGCGCGGGTCCCGGCGCCCGTGCGCCGCAGCCACACCTTGCCCCCGAGCCTGGGGCACGCGGCGGACGAGCGGCCCCCCCCCGGCCCCGGTGAGACCCCCCCGGCCCCGATGGCACCGGTTGAACACACCCCCCCCCAGCCCCGGGTGGGTTTAAACCCCCCCCCACATCCATCCCATCCATAGGGAGCGATGCCGGAGCCGTGCGCCTCGTGTGCGGGCACCACAACTGGATCGCCGTGGCCTACGCGCAGTTCCTGGTGTGCTACCGGTAATGGGGGCGCCGGGGGGGCCTCGTGGCACCGGTAAACCCAGTACCCCCCCATTAAACCCAGTACCCCCCCATTAAACCCCATACCCCTCCATTAAACCCCATACCCCCCATTAAAACCCATACCCCCCCATTAAACCCCATACTTCCTCCTTAAACCCCATACCCCTCCATTAAACCCCATACCCCCCATTAAAACCCATACCCCCCCATTAAACCCCATACTTCCTCCTTAAACACCATACCCCTCCATTAAACCCCATACCCCCCCATTAAACCCCATACTTCCTCCTTAAACACCATACCCCTCCATTAAACCCCATACCCCCCCCATTAAACCCCATACCCCCCATTAAACCCCATACCTCCTCCTTAAACCCCATACCCCTCCATTAAACCCCATACCCCCCCCATTAAACCCCATACCCCCCAGTAAACCCAGTACCCCCCCATTAAAACCCATACCCCCCCCGTTAAACCCCATACCCCCCCCATTAAACCCAGTACCCCCCCATTAACCACCATACTCCCCATTAAACCTGCCCCCCGTGAAACCTGAACCCCCCCATTAAATCAGAGCCCCCATTAAACCCGGACCCCCCATTAAATCAGAGCCCCCCATTAAACCCGGACCCCCCATTAAATCAGAGCCCCCCATTAAACCCGGACCCCCCCATTAAATCAGAGCCCCCCATTAAACCCGGACCCCCCCATTAACCCCCCCCGTGCCCCCCCCCCAGCCTGGTGGAGACCTCCGGCTGGCTCCAGGTCTTCTCCAGCCCGCGCCTGGATTGGGCCATCGAGCGCGTGGCGCTCAACGCCAAGGTCCTGGCCGGGGGGGCCCCGGGCGAGCGGGAGCAGATGGTGGCGGCCGCCGGGGGTGGGGAGATCATCCTCTGGGCCCTGCGCGCCGATGGCAACGGCACCGAGATCGGTGAGAACCCCCCCCCAATACCGGCACCGCAGCGGCACCGGTTTGGTACCCGCGGCACCCATGGGTGCTGGGCCCGGTGCAGGCGTTTTCCACCTGGGGGTGCCGGCCGAGGCGCTGTTCTTCGTGGGGAACCAGCTCATCGCCACCAGCCCCGGCGGCACCATCGGCGT
The DNA here is from genome assembly GCF_963264785.1 of Psittacula echo. Classification (NCBI taxonomy): domain Eukaryota; kingdom Metazoa; phylum Chordata; class Aves; order Psittaciformes; family Psittacidae; genus Psittacula; species Psittacula echo. Next base: position 513,661 of record NC_137764.1, read on the forward strand.
CTGGAACGCGGTCACCAAGCACTGGCAGGTGAGCGGCGGCGGTGGTGGCACCGGCGCGGTGCCGGCGCCGGGACGGTCCCCGATGCTCCGTGTCCGTGCCGTAGATCCAGGACGTCGTCCCCATCAACAGCTACGACGCCGCCGGCACCTTCCTCCTCCTGGGCTGCAGCAACGGCTCCATCTATTACGTCGGTGAGCGCCGGCGCCGCGGTTGGCACCGGGGCTTGGCGCCGGCAGCGGCGTCACCGGCGCCGTGTCCCCCTCAGACGTGCAGAAGTTCCCTCTGCGCATGAAGGACAACGACCTCCTGGTGACCGAGCTCTACCGCGACCCCGGCGAGGACGCCGTCACCGCCCTCAGCGTCTACCTCACCCCCAAAACCAGTAAGAGCCCCCCCGCCCCCGGCCCCAGTTTGGGACTGGGATGAACTGGGAGGAGCCTGAGGACCGCTTGGTGGGCAGGTGAGAGCGGGAACTGGATCGAGATCGCCTACGGCACCAGCTCCGGTGTGGTGCGGGTCATCGTGCAGCACCCCGAGACGCTGGGCTCCGGGCCCCAGCTCTTCCAGACCTTCACCGTGCACCGCAGCCCCGTCACCAGGATCATGCTCTCCGAGAAGCACCTCGTGTCCGGTGAGCGCTGGGAGCGGGGAGCCACACATCCATCATCCATCACCCGTCCGTCACCCATCACCTGTAACCCATCCGTCATCCATCCATCACCCATCCATCATCTATCACCTATCCATCCGTCACCCGTCCGTCATCCGTCACCCATCCATCACCCATCCATCACCCATCATCTGTAACCCATCCGTCATCCATCACCCATCCGTCATCCGTCCATCCATCACCTGTCCCTCATCCATCCATCCATTATCCATCATCCATTATCCATCATCCATCCATCCATTATCCATCATCCATCCATCCATCATCCATCCATCATCCATCCACCCATCTATCACCCATCCATCCATTTTCTACCCACCCATGTATCCATCTCTCCGTTCATCCACCCATCATCCATCCATCCATTGTCCATCCATCCATCCATTACCCATTCATCCATCATCGACTCCTTATCCACCCATCATCCACCCATTCATCCCATGATCCATCCGTCATCTGTCCCATGATCCATACATCCTTCATCCATCCATTATCCCTTCACCCATCAGTCCATCCTTCATTCCTCCATCCATCCATCATCCAACCATCATTGAACCATCATTTAACTATCATCCAACCATCACCCATCCATCCATCCATCACCCATCCAACCATCACCCATCCATCCAACCATCACCCATCCATCCATCACCCATCCATCCATCCATCACCCGTCCGTCATCCATCACCCATCCATCCATCCGTCACCCATCCAACCATCACCCATCCATCCAACCATCACCCATCCATCCATCACCCATCCATCCATCCATCACCCGTCCGTCATCCATCACCCATCCATCCATCCGTCACCCATCCAACCATCACCCATCCATCCAACCATCACCCATCCAACCATCACCCATCCAACCATCAACCATCACCCGTCCGTCATCCATCACCCATCCATCCATCCGTCACCCATCCAACCATCACCCATCCATCCAACCATCACCCATCCAACCATCACCCATCCAACCATCAGCCATCCATCCATCACCCATCCCATGATCCATCACCGGTCATTCATCCAGCCATCATCCATCCCATGATCCCTCCATCCATCCAGCACCCCCTAACCCGCTCCCCTCGTCCCCAGTCTGTGCCGACAACAACCACGTGCGGAGCTGGACGGTGACGCGCTTCCGCGGGATGATCTCCACGCAGCCCGGCTCCACTCCCTTGGCTTCCTTCAAGGTCCTGGCGCTGGACGATGCCGACGGCGCCGGTGCCGGCACCGACATCGGTCAGAGCCTGCCCTGGGTCACTGCTGGGTGTTCCAAGGGGTGCTGAGCACCCGCATGGACCTGCCTTGTGCCATAGGGCCCTTTGGGGAGCGCGATGAGCAGCAGGTCTTCATCCAGCGCGTGGTGCCGGACGCGTGCCAGGTCTTCATCCGCCTCTCTTCCACCGGCAAGAAGTGAGAGGAGGGGCATTGCCCTGTGGCAAAGGAGATGCAGCGGGTGCCACGGGGGTGCTGTGGGGATGCTATGGGTGCCAAGAGGATGCTATGGATGCCACGGGGATGCTATGGGTACCAAGGGGATGCTATGGATGCCACAGAGATGCTATGGGTACCAAGGGGATGCTATGGATGCCACGGGGATGCTATGGGTACCAAGGGGATGCTATGGATGCCACGGGGATGCTCTGGGTGCCAAGGGGATGCTATGGATGCCATGGGGATGCTATGGGTGCCAAGGGGATGCTATGGATGCTACGGGGATGCTATGGGTACCAAGGGGATGCTATGGATGCCACGGGGATGCTCTGGGTGCCAAGGGGATGCTATGGATGCCATGGGGATGCTATGGGTGCCAAGGGGATGCTATGGATGCTACGGGGATGCTATGGGTGCCAAGGGGATGCTATGGATGCCACGGGGATGCTCTGGGTGCCAAGGGGATGCTATGGATGCCATGGGGATGCTATGGGTGCCAAGGGGATGCTATGGGTGCCACGGGGATGCTATGGGTGCCAAGGGGATGCTATGGGTGCCATGGGGATGCTATGGATGCCACGGGGATGCTATGGATGCCACGGGGATGCTATGGATGCCATGGGGATGCTATGGATGCCACGGGGATGCTATGGATGCCATGGGGATGCTATGGATGCCATGGGGATGCTATGGGTGCCAAGGGGATGCTATGGGTGCCATGGGGATGCTATGGATGCCACGGGGATGCTATGGATGCCATGGGGATGCTATGGATGCCACGGGGATGCTATGGGTGCCAATGGGGTGCTGTGGGTACCACGGGGATGCTATGGGTGCCAATGGGGTGCTGTGGGTACCCCGGGGATGCTATGGATGCTATGGGTGCCAATGGAGCGCTCTGGGGTGCGCGTACCCCCAGGATCGGGGAGGTGCGCGCCGTGGACGCCGCCTCCATCACCGCCTTCACGGTGCACGAGTGCGAGGGCTCGAGCCGCATCGGCTCCCGCCCGCGCCGGCTCCTGGCCACCGGCCACGCCAACGGCAGCCTCCAGCTCTGGGACCTCACCACGGCCATGGACAGGGCGGCCAAGCCCCCCGGTATATGGATGGGGGGGGGGGCGGTCCTTTGGGGGGGTAATGGGGGTGCCCCCCCCCCCAAAAACCTCACCGTGTCCCATTGCTGCCCCTGCAGATGCTGAGGGGTTGAGTGAGGAGGAGCTGCTGAGGCAGCTGGACCAGTGCGACCTGGCGCTGCCCGGGCCCCCCCGCGCACACGGGTAGGGCAGGGACCCCCCCTTACCTCCCTATTACTCCCTTTTACCCCTCTTTTTATACCCCTTTACCTCCCTTTTACCCCCCTTTAACCCCATTTACCCACCTTTTTACCCCCTTTACCTCCCTTTTACCCCCTTTGCCCCACTTTTTACCCCCTTTACACCCCATCCCCTTTTACCCCGTTACCTCCCTATTACCCCCCCATTACCCGTTTTTACCCCCTTTACCTCCCTTTTACCCCCTTTTACGCCCCTTTTACATCCTTGTTACCCCCCTTTACCCCCCTTTTACCCTCCTTATCCCCCTTTAACCCTATTTTACCCCCCTTTCACCCCTCTTCCCCCCCCTTCGGTTCCCCCCCCCATTCACCCCCTCTCTCCGCAGCCCCCAGCCCATCCCCGTGGCGACGCCGTCTCCATCGCCCCCCCCGACCCCCCCCAGCACCGCCGGCACCTCCCCCCCGCCCCAGCCCCACGCTTGGGGGGGGGCAGAGGGAGCCCCCCGGGGGGGGGGCAAAGCCAAAACCCCCCGGCCCCCCCCCCCTCCCCGCAGAGCTTCCCCCCCCTCCTCCACCCCCCCCGCCCCCCCCCGGGCTCTGCCCCCCCACGGGCGCCCCCCCCCCACTGCCCCCATGGTGCCCCCCAAAGAGAGGCTCAATGAGACGGCGTTTTGAGGGGGGGGGGCCGGATCTCCCCCCCTCGTTCACTTTGTGCCTTCATTGGGGGGCCCCCCCCTACACAGGGAGGGGTTTGGGGGTGCCCCCCCAATACACCCCCTTTTCCCCTCTGCTTTTGTGCACTGTGGTCTATGGGGGGGGCCACAACCTTCCCCCAAGCAGCGTCCTATGGTTCCCCCCCCCATCGCACCCCTACATTGGGGGGGGGGGGCTCTTCTTGGTCCCCCCTTTCAAGACAATTGGGGGGGGGCGGCGGGGGCGGGGCCGGTTCAGCGCGAGGCCAGGCGCGAGCTTTCCCGGTGACGTCACCTCGCGGGGGGGGGGGGGGGGGGGCGCCCAGCGCCCATCCCCGTGGCCTCGTGGCTGCGGCCCCAAAAGGGGCCCCCCCCCCCCCCATGAGAGCACCCAACGGCCGCGTGACGTCAGCATTGGGGGGGGGATCACACACACACGGAGGGGCCCATGGAGGGGGGGGGGACACACACAAGGCGCCCCCCCCCCCCCCCTTCCGCCGGTGTCCCATGGACCCCCCCCCATGTCCCTCTATGGGGGGGGCGGCCGCTGCTCGGCCCCACCCCGGTTTGGGTCCCACCCCCCCCCCCCCATGTCCCGTCCCGTTCCCCCCCCCCCGTTTCCCCCCCCCCAGTGCGGGGCTGGACGCGGTGATGGGGCCCGCGCTGCTGCTGGCGGCGGCCGCGGCCGCGCTTGCGCTCCCGGACCCGGTCCCGGTACCGGAGGATGGGGGGGGCCGGGGGGGGCGCCTCCGCCTCCTCTTCACCCCCCCCCGCTGCCGCCTCCGGTGCAGCGGCAGCGGCGGCTGCGCCCGCGAGTGCCCCAACGGGGACCCGGAGGCGCTGGAGAGCGGGGTCCCCCCCCCCGCGGGCAGCGGCTTCCGCCTCGGTCAGTGCGGGGGGGGGCAACGGGAACGGGAGAGGGGGGTGGGAGTGGGGGTGTCCGGTAGCGGGAGGGTTCGGTCCCGATGGGGTGTCCGGTAACGGGAGGGTTCGGAACCCGATGGGGTGTCCGGTAACGGGAGGGTTCGGTCCCGATGGGGTGTCCGGTAACGGGAGGGTTCGGTACCCGATGGGGTGTCCGGTAACGGGTTAGGGTTCGGTCCCGGCTCGTTACTTGGGGTATCCGGTACTCGGGAAGGGGTCCAGTACCCCCTGGAGGGCGGACACCGGTAAAGCGAGGGGGTGATGGACGGTACCCGGGGGGTGTCCGGTAACGGAAGGGTCCGGTCCCGGATTGGGTATCCGGTACCGATGTGGTGTTCGGTAACGGAAGGGTCGGATCCCAATTGGAGCATCCGGTACCGATGGGGTTCGGAACCCGATCGGGGTGTCCGCTAAAAGACGGGTCGGGTCCCAACTGGGGTGTCCGGTACCGATGTGGTGTTCGGAACCCGCTTGGGGTGTCCGATAACGGAAGGGTCCGGTCCCCGTCGGGGTATCCGGTACCGATGGGGTTCGGAACCCGATCGGGGTGTCCGGTAAAAGACGGGTCCGGTCCCAATTGGGGTGTCCGGTACCGATGTGGTGTTCGGAACCCGCTTGGGGTGTCCGATAACGGAAGGGTCCGGTCCCCGTCGGGGTATCCGGTACCGATGGGGTTCGGAACCCGATCGGGGTGTCCGGTAAAAGACGGGTCCGGTCCCAATTGGGGTGTCCGGTACCGATGGGGTCCGGTCCCAATTGGGGTATCCGGTACCGATGGGGTCCGGTCCCAATTGGGGTATCCGGTACCGATGGGGTCCGGTACCGATGGGGTCCGGTCCCGACCGGGGTATCCGGTACCGGGGCTGTCTCCGTGTCCTCGCCCCCTTGTCCCCGCCCATCCCAAGCCGGGGGGGGGGGGTCGATGGGTGCCGGGGGGGGGGGGGGGGAGGAAGTTGGGGGGGGCGGGTCCTGTCCCACCCACGCAGCGCCATGAGGTCATCGCGTCCCGCCGGGACCCGGCACCAGCGGCGGGGCCGGGGGGGGCCGGGAGGGGCAACGGGATCGGGCCCCCCCCTCAGGGGATGGGGCACCCCCCATGCTGGGGCCGCATTGGGTGCATTGGGATGTATTGGGGTGTATTGGGGTGCATTGGGATGTATTGACCTATATTGGGGTGCATTGGGATGTATTGGGATGTATTGAGATGTATTGGGGTGCATCGGGATGCATGGGGTGCATTGGGTGCATTGGGGTGCATTGGAGGACTGACATTGGGGTGCATTGGGGTACGTTGGGGTGTATTGGGATGCATTGAGGGGCATTGGGGTGCTTTGAGGGGCTGACATTGGGATTCACTGGGATACATTGGGGTGCATTGGGATACGTTGGGGTGTATTGCGATGCATTGGGGTGCATTGGGGGACTGACATTGGGGTGCATTGGGGTACGTTGGGGTGTATTGGGATGCATTGGGGTGCATTGGGATACGTTGGGGTGTATTGGGATGCATTGGGTGCATTGGGATGTATTGGGGTGTATTGGGGTGCATTGGGATGTATTGACATATATTGGGGTGCATTGGGATGTATTGGGATGTATTGAGATGTATTGGGGTGCATCGGGATGTATTGGGGTGCATTGGGGTACGTTGGGGTGTATTGGGATGCATTGGGGTGCATTGGGTGCATTGGGGTGCATTGGGGGACTGACATTGGGGTACGTTGGGGTGTATTGGGATGCATTGAGGGGCATTGGGGTGCTTTGGGGGGCTGACATTGGGGTTCACTGGGATACATTGGGGTGCATTGGGATACGTTGGGGTGTATTGCGATGCATTGGGGTGCATTGGGGGACTGACATTGGGGTGCATTGGGGTACGTTGGGGTGTATTGGGATGCATTGGGGTGCATTGGGATACGTTGGGGTGTATTGGGATGCATTGGGGTGCATTGGGATACGTTGGGGTGTATTGGGATGCATTGGGTGCATTGGGAGGCTGACATTGGGGTTCATTGGAGTGCATTGGGGTACGTTGGGGTGTATTGGGATGCATTGGGGTGCATTGGGATACGTTGGGGTGTATTGGGGTGCATTGGGTGCATTGGGATACGTTGGGGTGTATTGGGATGCATTGGGGTGCATTGGGATACGTTGGGGTGTATTGGGATGCATTGGGGTGCATTGGGATACGTTGGGGTGCATTGGGTGCATTGGGGGGCTGACACTGGGGTTCACTGGGATGCACTGGGTACATTGGGGTGTATGTGGGGGGCTGACATCGGGGTGCCCCCCCCCCCCCGTTTTCACCCCCGCAGTCCTGTGCCCGCTGCTGTGCCAGAACGGGGGGGTCTGCGCGCGCCCCGACTCCTGCCTCTGCCCCCCCCACTTCACGGGCCGCTTCTGCCACCTCCCGGCCAACGGCACCCGGGGGGGGGCCCTCAGCCTATGGGGGGGCCCCAATGTGGGGGGGCCCCGAGATGAGGGGGGGCCCCAAGCCCTCACCAGGTCCGTTTACACCCTGCCCTTGGCCAATCACCGTGAGGAAGAGGATGGTGAGAGCCGCCCCCCCCCCATCTTGCATTGGATGGGTCCATGGGTGCTGCCCCCCCCCAAGCACCCATGGACCCCCCCGGCCCCCCCCAGGCGCCCAGTCCATGGTCAGTGTCCACGTGCAGCACCCCCCCGAGGCCTCGGTCACCATTCACCAAGTGGAGCGGGTGCGGGGGGGGCGCAGGGAAGAGCCCCCCCCCCCCCAAACGGGCCCCCCCGGGCCCCCCCCACCCCACCCCGGCCGTGGGGACCTCCGGGTGCCCCCCAATGGGGAGGGGGCTGGGTACGGGCGGTGCTTCCGGGAGATGAGGGGGGGTGAGGTGAGGACCCCCCCCCCCGAGGGGTGATGGGAGCACCCATGGGTGATGGGGGGTTATGGGTGATGGGGGGGTTATGGGTGATGTGGAGGTTATGGGTGATGGGAGGGTTATGGGTGATGTGGGCACCCATGGGTGATGGGGGGGTTATGGGTGATGGGGGGGTTATGGGTGATGGGAGGGTTATGGGTGATGGGAGGGTTATGGGTGATGTGGGCACCCATGGGTGATGGGGGGGTTATGGGTGATGGGGGGGTTATGGGTGATGGGAGGGTTATGGGTGATGGGAGGGTTATGGGTGATGTGGGCACCCATGGGTGATGGGGGGGTTATGGGTGATGGGGGGGTTATGGGTGATGGGAGGGTTATGGGTGATGGGAGGGTTATGGGTGATGGGGGGGTTATGGGTGATGGGAGGGTTATGGGTGATGTGGGCACCCATGGGTGATGGGGGGGTTATGGGTGATGGGGGGGTTATGGGTGATGGGAGGGTTATGGGTGATGTGGGCACCCATGGGTGATGGGGGGGTTATGGGTGATGGGAGGGTTATGGGTGATGTGGGCACCCATGGGTGATGGGGGGGTTATGGGTGATGGGGGGTTATGGGTGATGGGGGGTTATGGGTGATGTGGGCACCCATGGGTGATGGGGGGGTTATGGGTGATGGGGGCACCCATGGGTGCTGTGGGGATGCTGGGGGGGGGGCCGCTATCTCCCTCCCAACCCCTCCCGCCCCCCCCGCAGTGCAGCTCCCCCCTCCCCGGCCTCCGCACCCAGGACATTTGCTGCCGGGGGGGGGCCGGCGTGGCCTGGGGGGTGCACGAGTGCGAGCCCTGCGCTGGTGAGACACGGGGGGGGGGGGACGGGGGGGGCACAGTGAGGGGGGCATGGGGGGGGCTCATCCCTGTGCCACCCCCCCCCCAGAGCTGCCCCAGTTGGATGCTCCCTGCCCACCGGGGTTCCAGCGCCAGAATGGGTCCTGCGAGGGTGAGCGGGATGCGGGATGCAGGGTGGGGGATGCGGGATGTGGGATGCAGGGTGGGGGATGCGGGATGTGGGATGCAGGGTGGGGGATGCGGGATGTGGGATGCAGGGTGGGGGATGCGGGATGCAGGGTGGGGGATGCGGGATGTGGGATGCAGGGTGGGGGATGCGGGATGTGGGATGCAGGGTGGGGGATGCGGGATGTGGGATGTGGGATGCAGGATGCGGGATGTGGGATGCAGGGTGTGGGATGCAGGATGCAGGGATGTGGGATACAGGGATGCGGGATGCGGGGATGCGGGATGTGGGATGCGGGGATGCGGGATGCGGGATGCAGGGTGGGGGATGCGGGATGTGGGATGCGGGGATGCGGGATGCGGGGATGCGGGGATGCGGGATGCAGGGTGTGGGATGCAGGATGTGGGATGCGGGGATGCCGGGGGGGGGGGCAGGGGGGGGTCTGAGGTTGCCCCCCCTGCCCCAGATGTGGATGAGTGCGGCCAGGGCGGGTTCTGCCGCAACGGGCTCTGCACCAACACCCGTGGGAGCTTCGCCTGCCTCTGCCCGCCGGGATTCCTGCTGGATGCGTCCCGGTCCAGCTGCATCTGTGAGCCAGGGAGGGGGCGGGATGGGGTGGGAATGAGGAGGGGATGGGGGTAATGATGGGGATGGGATGAGGATGATGACAGGGATGGGGATGGGGATGGGGTGAGGATGAGAATGAGAATGGGGATGATGATGAAGATGAGGATAGGGATAAGGATGATGGTCATAAAGATAAGGATGGGATGAGGATGGGGATGGGATGGGGATGATGGGGATGGGGATGGGATGGGGATGATGGGGATGGGGATGATGGATATGGGGACGATGGGAATGAGATGGGAATGGGATGGGGATGATGGGGATGGGGATGGGATGGGGATGATGGGGATGGGGATGGGATGGGGATGGGGATGGGATGGGGATGATGGGGATGGGGATGATGGGGATGGGGACGATGGATATGGGGACGATGGGAATGAGATGGGGATGGGATGGGGATGATGGGGATGGGGATGATGGGGATGGGGATGGGATGGGGATGATGGGGATGGGGATGGGATGGGGATGATGGGGATGGGGATGATGGGGATGGGGATGATGGGGATGGGGATGGGATGGGGATGATGCGGACGGGGTCGATGCCGGTGCCGGTCGGGGTCCGAGCGAAGCCGCAGCCCAGCAGGTGCTGTCGGAGGCGCGGGGTCCCTGTTTCCGGGTGCTGCGCGCCGGGCGCTGCGCGCTCCCCACCCTGCGCAACATCACGCGCCAGATCTGCTGCTGCAGCCGCGTGGGCAAGGCCTGGGGGGGGGCCTGCCTGCGCTGCCCCCCCCCCGGCTCCGGTGAGCCCATTGAGCCCCATTGATGCCCCAGTGATGCCCACTGATACCCGTTGAAAACCCACTGATTTCCATTGATCCCCACTGAATCCCATTGAATCCCCATTTATTCCCATTGATCTCTGTTGAACCCCATTGAAACCCCATTGATTCCCGTTGAATCCCATTGAACCACATTGAACCCCCACTGATTCCCATTGATTCCCACTGAACTGTTATTGAACCCCATTGAACCTGGTTGAACCCCATTGATTCCCATTGAACCCCATTGAGCCCCATTGAACCCCATTGAAGCCCATTGAACCCTACTGATCCTCATTGATCCCCATTAAACCCCATTGATCCCCATTGATTCCCATTGAACCCCATTGAGCCCCATTGATCCCCATTGACCCCCATTGATCCCCATTGATTCCCATTGAACCCCATTGATCCCCATTGACCCCCATTGATCCCCATTGACCCCCATTGATCCCCATTGATTCCCATTGAACCCCATTGAGCCCCATTGAACCCCATTGAAGCCCATTAAAGCCCATTGAACCCTACTGATCCCCATTGACCCATTGAAACCCCATTGATCCCCATTGATCCCCATTGATCCCCATTGATCCCCATTGAATCCCATTGACCCCCATTGATCCCCATGGACCACGCAGCATTCTGCATCCCATGGATGCTCCAGGGGGATGTTGGGGGGGGGGCAGATTTGGGGGTGACCCCCCCCCGTTTCCCCCCCCCCATGCAGAGGGGTTCAAGGAGATCTGCCCAGCCGGCCCCGGGTACCATTACTCTGCCTCCGACCTCCGCTTCAACGCCCGGTACCTGGGGCAGGATTTGACCCGCGTCCCCCTCGGCCGGCCCCGCACCAGCACCGCTGCCCCCCCGGCCACGCGTGAGCACCCCCAGACCCCGCCCTGCACCCCCAAATCCACCCCCCCACCCCCCCCAAGTCACCCTCATCCCCCATCACCCACAGCCCCATGGCACCAGGAGCAGCAGCCGGGATCAGGACCGGGATCAGGACCAGGATCAAGTCCAGGATCGGGCCCGGGATCAGGACCAGGATCGAGTCCAGGATCGGGCCCAGGATCAGGACCAGGATCGGGCCCAGGATCGGGCCCCCCTCCCGTTGCCACCCCATTGCCAGCGGCCACCACGCGGCCACCGCGGCCCCCCCATGAGCCCCCCCCGGCCCCTGAGGTCATTGTGGTGCCCAGGCCCACCATGGGGCTGCTGGGACCCCTCCCCACGCCGGAGGCACCAGGTGTGGGGGGTTCCATGTGTGCTCCATGCATGTCCATGTGTATTCCATGTGCTCCATGTGTGTCCATGCATGTTCCATGCGTGTCCATGTGTTCCATGCGTGTTCCATGTGTGTCCATGCGTGTCCCGTGTGTGTCCATGTGTGTCCCATGCGTGTCCATGTGTTCCATGTGTGTCCCATGCGTGTCCATGTGTATTCCATGTGTATTCCATGTGTGTCCATGCGTATCCCATGCGTGTCCATGTGTGTCCATGTGTATTCCATGTGTTCCATGCATGTCCATGTGTATGCCATGTGTGTCCATGAGTGTCCCATGCGTGTCCATGTGTATCCCATGTGTATTCCATGTGTCCCATGTGTCTCCATGTGTATTCCATGTGTATTCCATGTGTATTCCATGTGTATTCCATGTGTATTCCATGTGTCCCATGCGTGTCCCATGTGTGTCCATGTGTATTCCATGTGTCCCATGCGTGTCCATGTGTATTCCATGTGTCCCATGCGTGTCCCATGTGTGTCCATGTGTATTCCATGTGTCCCATGTGTGTCCCATGTGTGTCCCTGTGTATTCCATGTGTCCCATGTGTGTCCCTGTGTATTCCATGTGTCCCATGCGTGTCCCATGCGTGTCCCTGTGTATTCCATGTGTCCCATGTGTGTCCCTGTGTATTCCATGTGTCCCATGCGTGTCCCATGCGTGTCCATGTGTATTCCATGTGTCCCATGCGTGTCCCATGCGTGTCCATGTGTATTCCATGTGTCCCATGTGTGTCCATGTGTATGCCATGTGTCCCATGTGTGTCCATGTGTATTCCATGTGTCCCATGCGTGTCCCATGTGTGTCCATGTGTATTCCATGTGTCCCATGCGTGTCCCATGCGTGTCCCTGTGTATTCCATGTGTCCCATGTGTGTCCATGTGTATTCCATGTGTCCCATGTGTGTCCATGTGTATTCCATGTGTCCCATGTGTGTCCATGTGTATTCCATGTGTCCCATGTGTGTCCCTGTGTATTCCATGTGTCCCATGCGTGTCCCATGTGTGTCCATGTGTATTCCATGTGTCCCATGCGTGTCCCATGTGTGTCCCTGTGTATTCCATGTGTCCCATGCGTGTCCCATGTGTGTCCATGTGTATGCCATGTGTCCCATGTGTGTCCCTGTGTATTCCATGTGTCCCATGCGTGTCCCTGTGTATTCCATGTGTCCCATGCGTGTCCCTGTGTATTCCATGTGTCCCATGTGTGTCCCTGTGTATTCCATGTGTCCCACGCGTGACCCTGTGTATTCCATGTGTCCCATGCGTGTCCCATGCGTGTCCATGTGTATTCCATGTGTCCCATGCGTGTCCCATGCGTGTCCCTGTGTATTCCATGTGTCCCACGCGTGTCCATGTGTATTCCATGTGTCCCATGCGTGTCCCATGCGTGTCCCTGTGTATTCCATGTGTCCCACGCGTGTCCCTGTGTGTCGGCAGCGGGCAGCGTGTGCGAGCGGAACCCGCAGCTCTGCGGCCCCGGGCGCTGCGTCCCGCACCGTGGGGGCTACTCCTGCCGCTGCCACCCCGGCTTCTGGCTCAGCACCCAGGGCACCCACTGCATCGGTGAGCACCCGGTGCCATGGGCACCCATTGCCTCATGCACCCAGTGCCCCATGCACCCATTGCCGCGGGCACCCGTTGCTGCGGGCACCCGTTGCTGCGGGCACCCATCTCTCCCTGCATCCATCTCCCCATGCCCCCATCTCCATGCCCCCATCCCCATGCCCCCATCTCCATGCCCCCATCCCCATGCCCCCATCCCCATGCCCCCATCCCCATGCCCCCATCCCCACGCCCCCATCTCCATGCCCCCATCCCCATGCCCCCATCCCCATGCCCCCATCCCCATGCACCCATCCCCACGCCCCCATCTCCATGCCCCCATCCCCACGCCCCCATCCCCATGCCCCCATCCCCATGCCCCCATCCCCATGCCCCCATCCCCATGCCCCCATCCCCATGCACCCATCCCCACGCCCCCATCTCCATGCCCCCATCCCCACGCCCCCATCCCCATGCCCCCATCTCCATGCCCCCATCCCCACGCCCCCATCCCCATGCACCCATCCCCACGCCCCCATCTCCATGCCCCCATCCCCACGCCCCCATCTCCATGCCCCCATCCCCATGCCCCCATCTCCATGCCCCCATCCCCATGCACCCATCCCCATGCCCCCATCCCCATGCCCCCATCTCCATGCCCCCATCCCCACGCCCCCATCCCCATGCCCCCATCCCCACGCCCCCATCCCCATGCCCCCATCTCCATGCCCCCATCCCGATGCCCCCATCCCCATGCCCCCATCTCCATGCACCCATCCCCACGCCCCCATCCCCACGCCCCCATCCCCACGCCCCCATCTCCATGCCCCCATCCCCATGCCCCCATCTCCACGCCCCCATCCCCATGCCCCCATCCCCATGCCCCCATCCCCATGCCCCCATCTCCATGCCCCCATCCCCATGCACCCATCCCCATGCCCCCATCCCCATGCCCCCATCCCCATGCCCCCATCCCCATGCACCCATCCCCATGCCCCCATCCCCATGCCCCCATCTCCATGCCCCCATCCCGATGCCCCCATCCCCACGCCCCCATCCCCATGCCCCCATCTCCATGCCCCCATCTCCATGCCCCCATCCCGATGCCCCCATCCCCACGCCCCCATCCCCATGCCCCCATCTCCATGCCCCCATCTCCATGCCCCCATCTCCATGCCCCCATCTCCATGCCCCCATCCCCATGCACCCATCTCCATGCCCCCATCCCCATGCCCCCATCCCCATGCCCCCATCCCCATGCCCCCATCCCCATGCACCCATCCCCATGCCCCCATCCCCATGCCCCCATCTCCATGCACCCATCCCCATGCCCCCATCTCCATGCCCCCATCCCCATGCCCCCATCCCCATGCCCCCATCTCCATGCCCCCATCTCCATGCCCCCATCTCCATGCCCCCATCCCCATGCACCCATCCCCATGCCCCCATCTCCATGCCCCCATCTCCATGCCCCCATCCCCATGCCCCCATCTCCATGCCCCCATCTCCATGCCCCCATCCCCATGCACCCATCCCCACGCCCCCATCCCCACGCCCCCATCTCCATGCCCCCATCCCCATGCCCCCATCCCCATGCCCCCATCCCCACGCCCCCATCCCGATGCCCCCATCCCCACGCCCCCATCCCCATGCCCCCATCTCCATGCCCCCATCCCCATGCCCCCATCCCCACGCCCCCATCCCCACGCCCCCATCCCCATGCCCCCATCTCCATGCCCCCATCCCCATGCCCCCATCCCCATGCCCCCATCTCCATGCCCCCATCCCCATGCCCCCATCCCCACGCCCCCATCCCCACGCCCCCATCCCCATGCCCCCATCCCCATGCCCCCATCTCCATGCCCCCATCCCGATGCCCCCATCCCCATGCCCCCATCCCCATGCCCCCATCTCCATGCCCCCATCTCCAAGCCCCCATCCCCATGCCCCCATCTCCATGCCCCCATCTCCATGCCCCCATCCCCATGCCCCCATCCCCACGCCCCCATCCCCATGCCCCCATCCCCATGCCCCCATCCCCATGCCCCCATCCCCATCCCCCCATCCCCACGCACCCATCCCCATGCCCCCATCCCCATGCCCCCATCTCTATGCCCCCATCCCCACGCCCCCATCCCCATGCCCCCATCCCCATGCCCCCATCCCCATGCCCCCATCCCCATGCCCCCATCCCCATGCCCCCATCTCCCTGCCCTCCCATCCGTCCTCCTTGTCACCCCTCTGCCGTACCCCCCCACCCGCACCCATCGCTGCCCCCCCGCAGACGTGGACGAGTGCCGCCGCAGCCCCCAGCCCTGCACCCATGGGCGCTGCGAGAACACGGTGGGGAGCTACCGGTGCCTGTGCCAGGCCGGGTACCAGCCCAGCGCCGCCGGCACCGAGTGCCAAGGTCAGCGGGGACCATGGTGTGCGGGGGGAGGCACCGAGCCCTGGTGTGAGCTGAGACCCCCCCCTTGTCCCCATAGATGTGGATGAGTGCGCCCAGAGCCCCCCCCCCTGCACCCATGGGCGCTGCGACAACCTGCCCGGCTCCTACCGGTGCCTCTGCCCTGGCGGGTACCGCGCCGGGGCACCAGGAGAGCCCTGCCAGGGTGAGCAGGGATGGGGGAGCATCACTGGGGGCACTGCGCCATAGGGGTGCCATGCAATGGGGGCACCATTGAGGGCACCGCGCCATAGGGGTGCCATGCAATGGGGGCACCGTTGAGGGCACCGCGCCATAGGGGTGCCATGCAATGGGGGCACCATTGAGGGCACCGCGCCATAGGGGTGCCATGCAATGGGGGCACCGTTGAGGGCACCGCGCCATAGGGGTGCCATGCAATGGGGGCACCATTGAGGGCACCGCGCCATAGGGGTACCATGCAATGGGGGCACCGTTGAGGGCACCGCGCCATAGGGGTGCCATGCAATGGGGGCACCGTTGAGGGCACCGCGCCATAGGGGTGCCATGCAATGGGGGCACCATTGAGGGCACCGCGCCATAGGGGTGCCATGCAATGGGGGCACCGTTGAGGGCACCGCGCCATAGGGGTGCCATGCAATGGGGGCACCGTTGAGGGCACCGCGCCATAGGGGTGCCATGCAATGGGGGCACCGTTGAGGGCACCGCGCCATAGGGGTGCCATGCAATGGGGGCACCGTTGAGGGCACCGCGCCATAGGGGTACCATGCAATGGGGGCACCGTTGAGGGCACCGCGCCATAGGGGTGCCATGCAATGGGGGCACCATTGAGGGCACCGCGCCATAGGGGTACCATGCAATGGGGGTCATCATGCAATGGGGTCACCCCGCCATGGGGGTCCCCACACACTGATCCCCCCATATCCCCCCATAGACATCGACGAGTGCGAGAACGAGGCTGCGTGCCCAGGCCAGGAGTGTCTGAACACCGCGGGCTCCTTCCAGTGCCGGCCTTGCCGGGGGGGCTTCCGCCCTCACCGCGGCCGCTGCACAGGTCCCGGACCCCCCCGGATCCCCATATCCATTGACAGCATCCATTGACAGCATCCATTGACCGCATCCATTGATAGCATCCATTGACAGCATCCATTGACCGCATCCATTGACCGCATCCATTGACCGCATCCATTGACAGCATCCATTGACCGCATCCATTGACCGCATCCATTGACAGCATCCATTGACAGCATCCATTGACCGCATCCATTGACCGCATCCATTGACAGCATCCATTGACTGCATCCATTGACCGCATCCATTGACAGCATCCATTGACAGCATCCATTGACAGCATCCATTGACAGCATCCATTGACCGCATCCATTGACAGCATCCATTGACAGCATCCATTGACAGCATCCATTGATAGCATCCATTGACAGCATCCATTGACCGCATCCATTGACAGCATCCATTGACAGCATCCATTGACCGCATCCATTGATAGCATCCATTGACAGCATCCATTGACCGCATCCATTGACCGCATCCATTGACCGCATCCATTGACAGCATCCATTGACCACATCCATTGACCGCATCCATTGACCGCATCCATTGACAGCATCCATTGACAGCATCCATTGACCGCATCCATTGACTGCATCCATTGACAGCATCCATTGACTGCATCCATTGACCGCATCCATTGACAGCATCCATTGACAGCATCCATTGACAGCATCCATTGACCGCATCCATTGACAGCATCCATTGACAGCATCCATTGACAGCATCCATTGATAGCATCCATTGACAGCATCCATTGACCGCATCCATTGACCGCATCCATTGACCGCATCCATTGACAGCATCCATTGACAGCATCCATTGACAGCATCCATTGACCGCATCCATTGACAGCATCCATTCACCGCATCCATTCACCGCATCCATTGACAGCATCAATTGACAGCATCCATTGATAGCATCCATTGACAGCATCCATTGACAGCATCCATTGACAGCATCCATTGACAGCATCCATTGACCGCATCCATTGACCGCATCCATTGACCGCATCCATTGACAGCATCAATTGACAGCATCCATTGATAGCATCCATTGACCGCATCCATTGACAGCATCCATTGACAGCATCCATTGACAGCATCCATTGACAGCATCAATTGACAGCATCCATTGATAGCATCCATTGACAGCATCCATTGACCGCATCCATTGACAGCATCCATTGACAGCATCCATTGACCGCATCCATTGACAGCATCCATTGACAGCATCCATTGATAGCATCCATTGACAGCATCCATTGACCGCATCCATTGACAGCATCCATTGACCGCATCCATTGACCTCATCCATTGACAGCATCCATTGATAGCATCCATTGACAGCATCCATTGACCGCATCCATTGACAGCATCCATTGACAGCATCCATTGACAGCATCCATTGACAGCATCCATTGATAGCATCCATTGACAGCATCCATTGACCGCATCCATTGACAGCATCCATTGATAGCATCCATTGACAGCATCCATTGACCGCATCCATTGACAGCATCCATTGACAGCATCCATTGACAGCATCCATTGACAGCATCCATTGATAGCATCCATTGACAGCATCCATTGACCACATCCATTGACAGCATCCATTGACAGCATCCATTGACAGCATCCATTGACAGCATCCATTGACCGCATCCATTGACCGCATCCATTCACCGCACCGTGTCCCGCAGACATCAACGAGTGCCTGGAGGGGGATTTCTGCTTCCCGCATGGGGAATGCCTCAACACCGAGGGCTCCTTCACCTGCCTCTGTGCACAGGGATACACCCGCACGGCCACGGGCACTGCCTGCACCGGTGCGTGCGGCACAGCCCAACCCAGACCTGGTCCCTGCGCCCATCCTGGCCCCTGTTCCCATCTCGGTCCCTGCGCCCATCCCAGTCCCTGCGCACATCGCAGTCCCCACATCACGACACCAATCCCAGTCCCTGTGCCCATCCTGATCCCAGATCCCCATGTCCCCATTTTGCTCTCCTGTACCCATTCCAGTCCCTATACCCATCCTAATCCCCACGTCCATCCCATACCCCATACCCTACATCCCATACCCCATATTCCACATCCCATATCCCACATCCCACATCCCATACCCCATACCTCATATCCCACATCCCATACCCCATATCCCATACCCCGTATCCCATACCCCATATCCCATATCCCATACCCTGTATCCCATCCCTGTATCCCATACCCTATATCCCATACCCCATATCCCATACCCCATATACCATATCCCATACCCCATATCCCATATCCCATATCCCATACCCCATACCCCGTATCCCATACCCCATATCCCATATCCCATACCCTGTATCCCATCCCTGTATCCCATACCCCATATCCCATACCCCACATCCCATACCCCACATCCCATGCCCCATATCCCATATCCCCTACCCCATATCCCATACCCCACATCCCATACCCCATATCCCATACCCCATACCCCATATCCCATGCCCCATACCACATATCCCATACCCCATATCCCACATCCCATATCCCATAATATCCCGGTATCCCATCACATCCCCTATCCCCCCATGCCCGCAGACATCGATGAGTGCCAGCGCGGGGGCCTCTGCGCCGGTGGCCTCTGCACCAACACCGACGGCTCCTTCGAGTGCCGCTGCCCCCCCGGCTTCCGCACCGACGCCGACCAGGCCGAGTGCCGGGGTGAGGGGCTGCGGCCATGGCGGGGGGCACAGGGGGGGCTTGGGGCGGTCTCGGTACCCAGGGTCTGTGCCCGCAGACGTGGACGAGTGCCGGGAGTACGGGGGGAGCCTGTGCGGGGCCCAGCGCTGCGAGAACGAGCCCGGCTCCTACCGCTGCGTCAGCGAGTGCCAGCCCGGCTACCGGCGCGGCCGCGGCGGGGACTGCATCGGTGAGCGCCGGTGGCACGGCTGGGACCGGGGCGTCGGGAGCATGGGGAAGGGCAAGGAGTGTGCCGTGGGGGGTAGGAGCAGAAGGAGGATGCTATGGGATACAGGACCAGAAGGAGGATGCTATGGGATACAGGACCAGAAGGACAATGCTATGGGATGTAAGGACCAGAAGGAGGATGCTATGGGATACAGGACCAGAAGGACAATGCTATGGGATGTAAGGACCAGAAGGAGGATGCTATGGGATACAGGACCAGAAGGACAATGCTATGGGATGTAAGGACCAGAAGGATGATGCTATGGGATACAGGACCAGAAGGATGATGCTATGGGATACAGAACCAGGACAATGCTATGGGATGTAAGGACCAGAAGGATGATGCTATGGGATACAGGACCAGAAGGATGATGCTATGGGATACAGGACCAGAAGGATGATGCTATGGGATACAGGACCAGAAGGATGATGCTATGGGATACAGGACCAGAAGGAGGATGCTATGGGATACAGGGCCAGAAGGAGGATGCTCTGGGATATACAGAACCAGAAGGAGGATGCTCTGGGATGTAGGGGAGCAGAGGGAGGGAGCTCTGAGGCCCAGAGCTGCCCAGGACCCCCCCCCCAATAAGGGCAGGACCCCCCCACCAGAGCGGCTCCATCCCCCCCCCTCAGACTGGGCCCCCCCCAAACCCCCCCCCCATTTCCCCCCCAGACGTGGACGAGTGCTCCCACAACGGGACCCTGTGCGGGGCCCACGCCACCTGCCTCAACCTGCCCGGCTCCTTCCAATGTGCCTGCGACCCCGGCTACGAGACCGCTCCCCACGGCCACCACTGCGTGGGTACGGCCAGGACCAACGGGGGGGGGGGGTGTCCCCGTTATAACCCCCCCCCCATTGCCCCCCATTGCCCCCCATAGACGTGAACGAGTGCGAGACCCTGCGCGGGGTGTGCGGGGCCGAGCGCTGCGAGAACGTGGACGGCTCCTTCCTGTGCCTGTGCCCCGACGGCCGCCACGAGTTCGACCCCGTCACGGGGCGCTGCGGGGCGCCCTCCCCCGGGCTCCGCAGCGCCCCCCGCGGCAGCGCCGGGTGTTACAGCCGGGACTGCGCCCCGCTGGCGCCCAACGTCACCCGGCGGCAGTGCTGCTGCAGCCTGGGCTGGGCATGGGGAGAGCGGTGCCCCCCCCCCGACGGCCCCTGCCCGGAACCCGGCTCCGGTACGGACCCAAACGGGGGTGATGGGGGGGGAGGTTTGGGGGGGGGGGGGGGTTTGGGTGCCCACGGCCGCTCCTGCCCCACAGAGGACCACGACGCCCTCTGCCCGCACGGGCCCGGCCGCGCTGAGGACCCCGAGGGAGCCCCCGTAGGTGAGTGGGGTCCCCATCGCCACCCACTGCCCCATTGACCCCCATTGCCTCCATTGCCCCTGTTACCCCATTGACCCCCATTGCCCCCATCGCCCCCATTGCCCAATTACCCCCATTACCCACATTAACTCCATTTCCCCCATTACCTCCATTATCCCCATTTCCCCCATTAACTCCATTACCTCCATTACCCCCATCAGCCCCTTTACCCCCATTACCGCCATTGCCCCCCATTGCCCACATTACCCCCATTCCCCCATTACCTCATCACCCCCATTACCCCATCAGCCCCTTTACCCCCGTTACCCCATTACCCCATTACCCCCATTGCCCCATTGACCCCCATTGCCCACATTACCCCCATTCCCCCCATTACCTCATCACCCCCATTACCCCAATTACCCCCATCAGCCCCTTTACCCCCATTGACCCCCATTGCCCACATTACCCCCATTCTCCCCATTACCCTATTACCCCATTACCCCCATTGCCCCATTACCCCCATTGCCCCATTGACCCCCATTGCCCACATTGCCCACATTCCCCACATTACCCCATCAGCCCCTTTACCCCATTACCCCCCCTTACCCCCATTGCCCCCATTGTGGTTCCAGATGTGGATGAGTGCTCTCTGTTCGCGCCGCGGCTCTGCCGGGGGGGGGTCTGCGTGAACGCGGCCCCCGGCTTCAGCTGCTACTGCCCCAGCGGCTTCTACTACGAACCGGAGCATCTGCAGTGCGTGGGTGAGCAACGAGCCCCGAACCTGCCCCCCCAAACCTGCTCTGCACCCCCAAACCTGCCCTGCCCCCCAAACCTGAACCCCAAAACCTGCCCCCCCAAACCTGCTCTGCACCCCCAAACCTGCCCTGCCCCCCCAAACCTGAACCCCAAAACCTGCCCCCCCAAACCTGCCCTGCCCCCCAAACCTGAACCCCAAAACCTGCCCCCCCAAACCTGCCATGCACCCCCAAACCTGAACCCCAAAACCTGCCCCCCCAAACCTGCCCCTGCACCCCCAAACCTGCCCTGCCCCCCCAAACCTGAACCCCAAAACCTGCCCCCCCAAACCTGCCCTGCACCCCCAAACCTGCCCTGCCCCCCAAACCTGAACCCCAAAACCTGCCCCCCCAAACCTGCCCTGCACCCCCAAACCTGAACCCTAAAACCTGCCCCCCCAAACCTGCCCTGCCCCCCCAAACCTGAACCCCAAAACCTGCCCCCCCAAACCTGCCCTGCACCCCCAAACCTGAACCCTAAAACCTGCCCCCCCAAACCTGCCCTGCACCCCCAAACCTGCCCTGCCCCCCCAAACCTGAACCCCAAAACCTGCCCCCCCAAACCTGCCCTGCACCCCCAAACCTGAACCCCAAAAACCTGCCCCCCCAAACCTGCCCTGCCCCCCCAAACCTGAACCCCAAAACCTGCCCCCCCAAACCTGCCCTGCACCCCCAAACCTGAACCCTAAAACCTGCCCCCCCAAACCCCCAAACCTGCCCTGCACCCCCAAACCTGAACCCCAAAACCTGCCCCCCCAAACCTGCCCTGCACCCCCAAACCTGAACCCTAAAACCTGCCCCCCCAAACCTGCCCTGCACCCCCAAACCTGCCCTGCCCCCCCAAACCTGAACCCCAAAACCTGCCCCCCCAAACCTGCCCTGCACCCCCAAACCTGAACCCCAAAACCTGCCCCCCCAAACCTGCCCCTGCACCCCCAAACCTGCCCTGCCCCCCAAACCTGAACCCCAAAACCTGCCCCCCCAAACCTGCCCTGCACCCCCAAACCTGAACCCCAAAAACCTGCACCCACAAACCTGCCCTGGACCCCCAAACCTGCCCTGCACCCCCAAACCTGAACCCCAAAACCTGCCCCCCAAACCTGCCCTGGACCCCCAAACCTGCCTCTGACCCCCCAAACCTGCCTCTGACCCCCCAAACCTGCCCCTGACCCCCCAAACCTGCCCCACATCCCCCCTGACCCCCCACCCCTGACCCCCTTCTCCACACACCCCCCCCCCCAGATAACGACGAGTGCTCGGCGGCCGAGTCGGAGCCGTGCGTGGGGGGACTCTGCATCAACACCGTGGGCTCGTACCACTGCTCCTGCCCCCCCCCGCTCGTCTTGGACGGCTCCCAGCGCCGCTGCGTCGACAACGACACGAGCCTGGGTGAGGGCGCGACCACTGCGGGGCCCCGGGGGGGGGGGAACGGGACGGGCCGGGACACGGGGTCAATGGGCCCCGGCTTGACCGCGCTCATGCGCGCCCCCCAGAGGCCGCGCAGGCCGTGTGCTGGCAGGAGGTGGGCGCGGACCTGGTGTGCGCGCGGCCGCGCCTGGACGCGCAGGTCACGTACAGCGAATGCTGCTGCCTGTACGGGCAGGCGTGGGGCATGGACTGCGCGCTCTGCCCCGCCAGGCACTCAGGTACCCCCGCGGGGAGCATGGGGACCCCATAGGGAACATAGAGACCCTATAGAGACCATGGGGACACTATAGAGAGCGTAGAGACCCTATAGAGACCATGGGGACACTATAGAGAGCGTAGAGACCCTATAGAGACCATGGGGACACTATAGAGAGCGTAGGGACCCTATAGAATACATAGAGACCCTATAGAGAGCATAGAGACCCTATAGAGACCATGGGGACACTATAGAGAGCGTAGAGACCCTATAGAGACCATGGGGACACTATAGAGAGCGTAGGGACCCTATAGAATACATAGAGACCCTATAGAGAGCATAGAGACCCTATAGAGACCATGGGGACACTATAGAGAGCGTAGAGACCCTATAGAGACCATGGGGACACTATAGAGATCATGGGGACCCTATAGAGCACATAGAGACCCTATAGAGCACGTGGGGACCATATAGGGAACATAGAGACCCTATAGAGCAAATACAGCCCTTATAGAGACCCTATAGAGCATATAGAGCCTTGAACCCCTATAGAGCACATAGGGGCCCTATAGAGCGCATAGAGACCTCCTGTACCCCCTATAGAACACATAGAGCCCCCCCCTCATATCCCCTGTAGAGCACATAGAGCCCCTATAGAGCACATAGAGCCCTGCACCCCCATTGACCCCACCACCACCAGGGACCCCCCTTTCCCCCCCCATAGGCAGTGATCTCTTGTCCCCCCCCCTTCCATCCCTACCTATGGGGACCCCCCCATAGACCCTGGTGTTGGGGGGGGGTCCCCCAAACCCCCCCTTTCTCCTCTTGCCCCCCCCCTAGATGACTTCGAGCTCCTGTGCAATGTCCTGCGCCCCCCCGGCTACGGCCCCCCCCAGCCCCCCCCCGCCTACGAGTACGCCCCCGACTTTGCCCCCCCCTTCGGGCTCCCCTTTGGTTTCTTCGGGGGCCCCCCCCGCGCCCCCCCCCCGTTCTTCCGCCCCGAGTACGACCCCTACGGCTTCGGGGGGGGGGGGGCCGCGGGGGGGTTCGAGTTCGGGGACCCCCGCGCCGCCCCCCCCCCGCCCCACCGGGGGCGGGGACCCCGCTACGAGCCCCCCCCCGGCCCCCCCTGGGCCCTGCAGCCCCACGGGGCCCCCCCCCGCGGGTACCCTGAGGAGGAGGGGGGGGGCGAGGAGGAGGAGGAGGAGGAGGAGCAGGAGGGAGAGGAAGGTGAGTGATGGGGTACAGGGGGTGATGGGGTACAGGGGGTGATGGGGTACAGGGGGTGATGGGGATGCAGGCAGGGTATTTGGGTCCCGGGGGGGTATTTGGGGTCCCAGAGGGGGTATTTGGGTCCCGGGGGGGTATTTGGGGTCCCAGAGGGGGTATTTGGGGTCCCGGGGGGGTATTTGGGGTCCCAGAGGGAGTATTTGGGTCCTGGGGGGGTATTTGGGGTCCCGGGGGGGTATTTGGGGTCCCAGAGGGGGTA
Source organism: Psittacula echo (assembly GCF_963264785.1). NCBI lineage: Eukaryota > Metazoa > Chordata > Aves > Psittaciformes > Psittacidae > Psittacula > Psittacula echo. The sequence goes on from NC_137764.1 coordinate 538,418, forward strand.
TTTGGGGTCCCGGGGGGGTATTTGGGGTCCCAGAGGGGGTATTTGGGGTCCCGGGGGGGTATTTGGGGTCCCAGGGGGGTATTTGGGGTCCCAGAGGGGGTATTTGGGGTCCCGGGGGGGTATTTGGGGTCCCGGGGGGGTATTTGGGGTCCCAGGGGGGTATTTGGGATCCCAGAGGGGGTATTTGGGGTCCCGGGGGGGTATTTGGGGTCCCGGGGGGGTATTTGGGGTCCCACGGGGGCTCCATCGCTGCCCCCCCGCAGCGGGCCCGGCGCAGTGCGCGGTGCTCAGCGGGTGCCACCATGGGCGCTGCGTGCGCGTCCCCGACGGCTTCACCTGCGCCTGCGACCGCGGCTTCCGGCTCGACCCCGCGCGCCTCGACTGCGTGGGTGAGCGCGGGAGGCCCCATTGACACCCATTGACACCCACTGATACCCATTGATACCCCATGGAGCCCCCATTGATACCCCATGGAGCCCCCTTTGACACCCATTGACACCCATTGATACCCATTGATACCCCATGGAGCCCCCATTGACACACATTGACAGCCATTGACACCCACTGATACCCATTGATACCCCATGGAGCCCCCATTGACACCCATTGACACCCATTGATACCCATTGACACCCATTGATACCCATTGATAGCCCATGGAGCCCCCATTGACACCCGTTGACACCCATTGATACCCATTGACACCCATTGATACCCATTGATACCCATTGATAGCCCATGGAGCCCCCATTGATACCCATTGACACCCATTGATACCCACTGATGCCCATTGACACCCACTGATACCCACTGATGCCCATTGACACCCATTTATACCCATTGATACCCCATGGAGCCCCCATTGACACCCATTGATACTCCCATTGATACCCATTGATACCCCATTGATATCCCCATTGATACCCCCCTTAATACCCATTGATACCCCATGGAGCCCCCATTGATACCCCCATTGACACCCCCATTGATACCCAATTGATACCCCATTGACATCCCCATTGACACCTCATTGATAACCTCATTGATAACCCCCAATTGACACCCAATTGATACCCCATTGACACCCCAGTGATAACCTCATTGATACCCCCCAATTGACACCCCCATTGATATCCCCACTGATACCCCCACTGATGCCCCCATTGACACCCCCCGTTGACACTCCCATTGATACCCCATGGACCTCCCATTGATACCCCATGGAACCCCCATTGATACCCCCTTTGACCCCCCCATTGACCTCCCCATTGATACCCCATGGAGCCCCCATTGACCCCTCCATTGATACCCCATTGACACCCCCCCCATAGCACCCAGACCCCCCCCTTTTACCCCCCACCCGCCATAACCACTGCCCCCCCCCCCCAGACGTGGACGAGTGCTCGGAGGGCGCCCCCTGCCGGCCCGGAGGCTGCCTCAACACCCCCGGCTCCTTCCGCTGCCTCTGCCCCCCCGGGCACGCGCCTGCGCCGCGCCCCCCCCCGCGCTGCGTGCCCGCGCCCCCCCCCCATCGAGCATAAAGGAGCCCCCCCCCCCCCCCCCCCCCCCGGCCTATTTATTGTGTCCCAGGGGGGTTCCATAGGGATGAACGGGGGGTGGGCACCCATGGGTGCCCCTGGGGGGAGGGGGGGCTTGGGGACCCCCCCCCACTTTTATACAATAAAGGTTTTCTATAAAATAAAGGGGTTTTGGGGGGGTTGGGACAGGAGGGACCCCCCCCCAATGGGAATGGGACCCCCCCACCGTGAGAATGGGACCCCCCCACGTGGGAATGGGACCCGAATTCCTGCCCCCCCCCCCCATCAATGGGCCCATTCAGGCGCCCACCCGCGCCCATGGGTGCTGGGGTCCGCTGAGTCAGTGCATTGCTTGGGTGCTTGGGGGGGGCATGGGATACCCGCGAGAGTGGATGTGCATGGGGTGCTATAGGGGTCCCAAGGGTGCTATTGGGGTCCTATGGGTGCCGTGGGGGTATCAAGGGTGCCGTGGGCGTCCGATGGGTGCTGTGGGGGTACCAAGAATGCTATGGGGGTGCTATGGGGGTCCATAGGGTGCTATGGGGGAACTATGAGGGTCCAAAGAGGTGTGTTCTATGTGTGTTATGGGGGTCCCAAGGTTGCTATGGGGGTCCTATGGGTGCTATGGGGGTCCCAAGGGTGTTACGGGCATCCTATGGGTGCTATGGGGGTCCTATGGGGGTCCCAAGTGTGCTTTGGGGATCCTATGGGTGTTATGTGGGTCCTATGGGGGTCCTACGGGTGCTATGGGGGTCCCAAGTGTGCTATGGGGATCCTGTGGGTGCTATGGGGGTCCTACGGGTGCTATGGGGGTCTGAAGGGTGTTACGAGGATCCTATGGGTGCCATTGGGGGTCCTATGGGTGCTTTAGGGGTCCAAAGGAGGTGTTCTATGGGTGCTATTGGGGTCCTATGGATGCTATGGGGGGTCCAATGGATGCTATGGATAGCCCCGGGGGGGGCTCCTATGGGTGCTATGGGGGGGTTCCCCGGTGCCCCCCCCCCCCCCGCCATCGCCTCGGTCGCGGCCTCCCACGGGGGGAGCTTTGTGCTGAGCGCCCGAATTCCCGGCATTCCCATGGGATGGGGACAAGGAGCGCCCTTGTCCGGGGGGAGCGGAGGTGGGGCCGGGGGGGGCACCGGGACCAGGGGCACTTCCCAGCGGGACACGGGAGCGGGAAGGAGCCGGAGGTGAGGGGGGGGCTCGGAGGGGAGGTTTTGGGGTGCGGGGTTCCCCCCCATCCTGGGATACGGGAGGATGGGGGGGGTACAATGGGAGGGGGGGGTGCAGTGGGGGTTTAGGGGTGAAATAGCGGGTATTGGGGCAATGGGGTTTTAGGGGTGCAATGGGGGTGCATTAGGGTGCAATGGAGGGTTTAGGGGTGCAATGGGGGTATTGGAGTACAATGGGGGTTTAGGGGTGCAATAGCGGGTATTGGGGCAATGGGGGTTTAGGGGTGCAATGGGGGTGTATTAGGGTGCAATGGGGTGGTTTGGGGTGCAATGGGGGTATTGGGGTGCACTGGGGTGATTTGGGGTGCAATGGGGTTTAGGGGTGCAATGGGGGTGTATTAGGGTGCAATGGGGTGGTTTGGGATGCAATGGGGGTATTGGGGTGCACTGGGGTGGTTTGGGGTGCAATGGGGTTTAGGGGTGCAATGGGGGTGTATTAGGGTGCAATGGGGTGGTTTGGGGTGCAATGGGGGTATTGGGGTGCACTGGGGTGGTTTGGGGTGCAATGGGAGGGTCCGCGTGTCTGTGCCCCCCATTACAGAGCCCGGAAGCTCCGAAGCCCCCCCGGGACCCCCCCAGTGCCACCCAATGGAGGTGAGGGATTGAGGGGAGGGGGGGGGCGGGGGGGGGGAGGTCCGGGTCCCACCCCCCCTCCACGCCCCCCCCCCCCTTTGCCCCATAGGAGCTGCTGGAGCTGGAGGCGCCCGAGGCCGCGGGTTCGGGGCTGGCGGTGGCGCGGGACCGGCGCGGGCTCTACATCGCCAAAGCCCCGCGGGCGCTGCGGGTGCAGGCGGGTGAGCAACGGGGGGGGGTCCCGAATCCCGCCTGGATGCGATGGGGGGATCCCGAATCCCGCCTGGATGCGATGGGGGGATCCCGAATCCCGCCTGGATGCGATGGGGGGGTCCCGAATCCCGCCTGGATGCGATGGGGGGGTCCCGAATCCAGCATGGATGCGATGGGGGGGTCCCGAATCCCGCCTGGATGCGATGGGGGGGCCCCGAATCCCGCATGGATGCGATGGGGGGGTCCCGAATCCCGCCTGGATGCGATGGAGGGGCCCCGAATCCCGCATGGATGCGATGGGGGGGTCCCGAATCCCGCATGGATGCGATGGGGGGGTCCCGAATCCCGCCTGGATGCGATGGGGGGGTCCCGAATCCCGCCTGGATGCGATGGGGGGGTCCCGAATCCCGCCTGGATGCGATGGGGGGGTCCCGAATCCCGCATGGATGCGATGGGGGGGTCCCAACCCGCAGGTGACCGCTTGGTGGGCGCCAGGATCTTCTTCGAGGGGGCCCCCCCCGAGGTCGTGGCGCGGCTGCTCGAGGGCGCCGCCGGCTGCCGGGTCTCGCTCTGCGTCCGCCGCCGGGCACCGGGCACCGGCCCCGGCCCCGCGGGTCACGGCGGCACCGGGACAGGGCCGGTAGGGCCCCATGGGAGGGGGGGTTGGGGGCCGATGGGTGCGGGGAGCTTGGGGGTCCCCGTGGGTGCGGGATCGCGGGTGTGGGATGCTCAGGGGGCCCGATGGGTGCGGAGGGGGGATGCGGGATGCTGGGGTTCCCTATGGACATGGGATGGGGATGTGGGATGCTGAGCGGTCCCTATGGACACGGGATGGGGATGCGGGATGCTGGGGTTCCCTATGGACACGGGAGCGGGATGTGGGAAGCTCAGCGGTCCCTATGGACACGGGTTGGGGATGCGGGATGCTGGGGTTCCCTATGGACATGGGATGGGGATGTGGGATGCTGAGCGGTCCCTATGGACACGGGATGGGGATGCGGGATGCTGGAGTTCCCTATGGACACGGGATGGGGATGCGGGATGCTGGGGTTCCCTATGGACACGGGATGGGGATGCGGGATGCTGGGGGTCCCTATGGACACGGGAGCGGGATGTGGGAAGCTCAGCGGTCCCTATGGACACGGGATGGGGATGCGGGATGCTGGGGGTCCCTATGGACACGGGAGCGGGATCCCAGCTCCCTCCTCCCCCCGCAGCCCGTCCCCCTCCCGACGCCTCCCAGGAAGCCTCCGGCGGCCCCGTCCTTGGAGTTGGCGCTTCCCAAACTTCCCAAGCTCGGGAAGAGCCGCAGCGAGGCCGAACCGGTCCCGCCGGCCCCCCCCGCCCCGGCGCCAGCGCGGCCGCGGGCGGCTCCTGCTCGGTTAACGGTGAAGGAAGCGGCGGGCGGCAGGGCCATGGAAGAGCCACCGGTTAAAGCGGAGCTCCCCGGCGGCGCCCGGTTCCCGGCCGTGGAGGTGGCGGTGCCGGCGTTACCGGTCCCGGAGCCCCAGGGCAAAGCGGGCGACGGGGCCGCGTTCGGCGGCCTCCGCATCTCCTCCGTGTCCATCCCCGCCGTGGAGCTGCTGCCCAAAGCGGAGCCGAAGGCGCCGGAGCCGCCGGTACCGGTAACCCCGGCCCGGTTGGGGCTCCTGGAGGCGGTGCCGTCGCTCGGGATCGCGGTGCCGCGGGTGGAGGTGGCGCTGGCGCTGCCGACGGGCACCGAAGGGCTCCGGAAGCTCAGCCCGGAAGCACCGGGGGGCACCGGGGCCGCCAAGCCCAAGCCCCCCCGGTTCGCCCTGCCCCGGGTCGGGCTGGCGCTGGGCAAGCTCGGAACCGGCGGCCCCGGGGGCCCGGTTGGAGCCGTCGGGGCCGGGCCGGGGCTGAAGGTACCGAAGCTGTCACTGGCGCCGCTCGGAGCCGCGGTCCCGGTGCCCCTCCCAGGCCGGCGCCGGTCTCCGTCGCTGCCGAAGCTCCCGACGGGGCCGGAGCTGGGGGTGAAGCTGCCGCGGTTCGGGGGCTCCAGCCCCGATCTCCGCAGCGGGGGGGACCTCAAAGCGGTGCCGGGGTCCCCCGGGGCGCTGCGGGCGCTGCTGGAGCCGGGACCCCGCTTCCCGGTCCCCGCCGTGGGGTTCGCGGTGCCGGAGGACGCGGGGAGGGCGGCGAAGGGCACCGGGGGGGCCGCGGGGCTGAAGGTGCCGGGGTTGGAGCTGGCCCCGCCGGGGCTGGATGCGGGGCAGGAGCCGGGGCGCTGGGGGGGGCTCAAACTGCCCCGCTTCGGGACCGGGGCCGGTACCGGGAGGATGAGGCCGGAGGGCGGGAGGAAGAGCATCCCCCCCCCGGGCCGCGGCAATGGGGAGGGCAAAGCCCGGCGCTGGGTACCCAGGGTGGGCTTCTCCCCTCCGACCCCCCCCAGCCCCCAGCCCAAGGCCGGGGGGAGGCTCCGCATCCCCGAGGTCGAGCTCTGCCCCCCCGGGCCCCCCCAGCTCCATGCGGGGACCCCCAAGGTGCCGCTGCTGAGCCCCGCGCTCTGCGGGGGGCGCTGAGGACCCCGCCGCATGGAGCCCTTGAGCATCGCTGCTGCCCGAGCCCTCCTTAACACACCCCCCCCCCGCAAATCCGGCTCTTTTGGGGCTGTTTGAAGCTATCTGATGACGCCATTAACGGGAGGGGGGGGCAGCACCGGCCCCCCCCCCGGCTTCGTGCTTTTGGCTTGGCCACAATAAAGGTTTAACCCCAAAATCGGCCCTGAGCGCGCCTGGGGGGGGTTGGGGCTGGGGTTTGGGGGGGACCAGGGATGGGGTTCAAGGGGATGGGATGGGCTTGGGTGCCTGGGGCTGGGTTTTGGTGCCTGGACTCGGTTCCAGGGTTCCAGCATCCCCATCAGGGTGTCCTGGCCCCCCCCGGTGCTGCCCCAAAGAACCCCCCCCAAGCACAAGGCAAAGAGCAGAGAAAATTGGGAGCTTTGGGGTGGTTTTAGCCCAAATTGGACCGGATTCGGTGCCACCGGCACCCGCGGTTCCCCAGTGCCTAACGGGAGCCGCAGAGGCTCTGCCAGCGCTCGGGGTCACCGATGTCAGCGCTGTACTGGGAGCTCCAGTCCCGCTCGAACACGGCCTCCAGCTGCTCCCGGATGGTGCCGGTGCCGGTGCCGGTGCCAGCGGCACTCACCGTCTGGTTGACCACCAGTGCCGAGCCTGCCGTCTGTGTGAAGTAGTCACCGGACCAGTTGGAGGTCCCTGCAATGAGGTTTGGGGTGAGGAAGCTGGGGGGGGCACCCCAAAACCCCGGCAGCGCCGCGCTCACCGATGTACGCGGCCTTCTCTGTCACCATGTACTTGTTGTGGTTGACCCGGGCGTAGGGGATCCGCGCCTGCGCCGCGCTCGCCGGCACCATGAAGAGCCGCTGTGGGGAGTGAGGCCATGGTCAGGCCCCGGCCCCAGCCCCATGGCTGCACTGTGATACCCACCATGACCACACCATGATACCCACCATAACCACATCACGATATCCACCATGACCACATATCAATAGCCACCATGACCACACCGTGGTACCTACCATGGCCACACCACAATACCCACCGGGACCACATCACCAGGGTCACACCACGATACCCACCATGGCCACACTGTGATACCCACCATGGCCACACTGTGATACCCACCATGACCACACCGTGATACCCACCATGGCCACACTGTGATACCCACCATGGACACACTGTGATACCCACCATGCACACACTGTGATACCCACCATGGCCACACTGTGATACCCACCATGGCCACACTGTGATACCCACCATGGACACACTGTGATACCCACCATGGACACACTGTGATACCCACCATGCACACACTGTGATACCCATCATGGCCACACTGTGATACCCACCATAGGCACACTGTGATACCCACCATGACCACACCGTGATACCCATCATGGCCACACTGTGATACCCACCATGGCCACACTGTGATACCCACCATGACCACACCGTGATACCCATCATGGCCACACCACGATACCCACCATGGCCACACTGTGATACCCACCATGACCACACCGTGATACCCATCATGGCCACACTGTGATACCCACCATGGACACACTGTGATACCCACCATGACCACACCGTGATACCCACCATGGCCACACTGTGATACCCACCATGGACACACTGTGATACCCACCATGACCACACCGTGATACCCATCATGGCCACACTGTGATACCCACCATGGACACACTGTGATACCCACCATGACCACACCGTGATACCCACCATGGCCACACTGTGATACCCACCATGACCACACCGTGATACCCACCATGGACACACCGTGATACCCACCATGGACACACTGTGATACCCACCATGGACACACTGTGATACCCACCATGGACACACTGTGATACCCACCATGGCCACACTGTGATACCCACCATGGACACACCGTGATACCCACCATGACCACACCGTGATACCCATCATGGCCACACTGTGATACCCACCATGGACACACCGTGATACCCACCATGACCACACCGTGATACCCATCATGGTCACACCGTGATACCCATCATGGCCACACCGTGATACCCACCATGACCACATCACCATGGCCACACCATGATACCCACCATGGACACACTGTGATACCCACCACGGCCACGCTGTAATGGGTCCGGTTATCAGCGATGGCCGCCAGCGACTTGAGGAAGGGGAACATGGTGGCTTGGCTGTGCCGCCAGCAGCCCACCAGCAGCCGCACCCTGACGCGCCGCTCCACCACGGCTCGGCGCAGCCTGTTATCGATCACCGGCCAGAACCTATGGGGGGGAAACGGCTTGGGCACCGGCACCGGTACGGGTACCGGGTCCCCGGCGCTGCCGCAGCCGCACACGGACCTCTGCGGGTGGGAGAACTCGGTGGTGGGCAGGAAACTCATCACCGCGATGTCCACGAAGGCCTCGGCGGCGTCGATGACACTGAGCAGGGCACTGAGGTCCTGGGTGCGACCGGCGGCACAAAGAGCCGGGGGGGAGCTCTGCGGCACCGCAATGGGCTCAGCGCTGGCATTCCCGGTGCTCCCGCGGCACCGGGCACGGCAACCAGAAGGGGTTGGGATGTACCGAGAAGTAGACGGCGGCGCCGGTGCCGTTGAGCTGCAGCTCCAGCGGCGTCTCCGCATTGAAGGCGGTGGAATAATTCGCCGGCCACGGCACCGGGATGGCAGCGCCGGGAACGCCGAGAGCCCAATAGGCTTCAAAGATCTTGCCTAAGTCTTGGGCCAAGCAGGCGCAGTCGTAGACAGCAGCGCCGAGCTCCTTCACCTGCAGAACCGCCACGGAGTCGGCCTCGGCTTTTGGCACGGCTCCGGCGCCGCTCGGCACGAGTTTGGCACCAGCCGGCGCCGCTCACCTGGGTCAGGGACCTCCAGTCCATGTTGGCGCTGCCCACGTAGAGGTGGGTGCCGTCCACCAGCCAGAACTTGGTGTGCAGCACCCCCCCCGTCAGGCGCGGCAGGTCCACGGTGCGCACCGCGGCGCCTGCAGGGCACCGCGCGGCATCGCCAGGCAGGGACCCCACGGGTTTGGGGCAGACCCCAAGGTTTTGGGGCAGACCCCATGGGTTTGGGGCAGACCCCAAGGTTTTGGGGCAGACCCCCTGGGTTTGGGGCAGAACCCAAGGTTTTGGGGCAGACCCCATGGGTTTGGGGCAGAACCCAAGGTTTTGGGGCAGACCCCAAGGTTTTGGGGCAGACCCCATGGGTTTGGGGTGTTTCCATCACTCACCGCTCTGCTCCAGCGCTCGGAGGTCATTGAGAGGCGCCTTTGCCGACGGGCGGCTGACGGCGACGCGGACGGCGACGCCGCGCTGGGGTAACCGGAGCAGCTCCTGCAGGATCTGCTCACCCTGCACCGGCACGGGGGGGGGGGTTTGGGCACGGAAAAGAGCAGGAAAAGGGGGAAACCCCCCTGGGAAAGGAGGGGAAAGAGCGGGAATGGGCGGCCAGGACCTGGGCGGCCGAGGGCTCGGCGGTGCCGGTGTCCTCGTTGGTCATGGTCCAGTAGAAGGAGGCGATGTCCAGGCTGCGGGTGGCGGCGCCCAGGAGGTGCAGCCAGGTGGCAAAGGTGGACGGGTTCGGCGTGGAGCCGGCGCTGAAGCTCATTCCCTCCGGGATGCTCTCCACAAGGACGATGCTAGGGATGGGATGCGGTGGCGCCGGGATGGGGGCAATAGGGTGGGGGCAATGGGATGGTGGCAATGGGATGGAGACAATGGGATGGTGGCACCGGGATGGTGGCAATGGGATGGGGGCAATGGGATGATGGCAATGGGATGGGGGCAATGGGATGGTGACACCGGGATGGTGGCAATGGGATGGGGGCAATGGGATGATGGCAATGGGATGGTGGCAATGGGATGGTGGCAATGGGATGGTGACACCGGGATGGTGGCAATGGGATGGTGGCAATGGGATGGTGACACCGGGATGGTGGCAATGGGATGGTGGCAATGGGATGGTGACACCGGGATGGTGGCAATGGGATGGGGGCAATGGGATGATGGCAATGGGACGGGGGCAATGGGATGGTGACACCGGGATGGTGGCAATGGGATGGTGGCAATGGGATGGTGACACCGGGATGGTGGCAATGGGATGGGGGCAATGGGATGGTGACACCGGGATGGTGGCAATGGGATGGGGGCAATGGGATGGTGACACCGGGATGGTGGCAATGGGATGGTGGCAATGGGATGGTGGCAATGGGATGGTGGCAATGGGATGGTGGCAATGGGATGGGGGCAATGGGATGGTGACACCGGGATGGTGGCAATGGGATGGGGGCAATGGGATGGTGACACCGGGATGGTGGCAATGGGATGGTGGCAATGGGATGGTGACACCGGGATGGTGGCAATGGGATGGGGGCAATGGGATGGTGGCAATGGGATGGTGACACCGGGATGGTGGCAATGGGATGGGGGCAATGGGATGGTGGCAATGGGATGGTGGCAATGGGATGGTGGCAATGGGATGGTGACACCGGGATGGTGGCAATGGGATGGGGGCAATGGGATGGTGACACCGGGATGGTGGCAATGGGATGGTGGCAATGGGATGGTGACACCGGGATGGTGGCAATGGGATGGGGGCAATGGGATGGTGACACCGGGATGGTGGCAATGGGATGGTGGCAATGGGATGGTGACACCGGGATGGTGGCAATGGGATGGGGGCAATGGGATGGCACCAGTGGGGTCCTGCGGGCATCCCCCCCATCCCCTCTCACCGGCACGAGGCTCCGCAGGCTCTGGCATCGCCCCCGGCCCCGTGGCACCGATCGGGGCTGAGCCGGAGGTGGAGGAGGAAGAGGAGGAGGAGGAGGAGGAGGAGGGCGAGGAGCAGAGCGGGCCCCCCCCCCCCGCGGCAGCGCTGGGCAGAAAGGGGGGGGGTCAGCATTCCAGCCTTGAGGAATCCCAGTGACTCCCGGGGCCTGGAAGCCACCCCCGGCCCTCACCTTGGGCAGCACCGCGTGGTCCGGCAGCGGCTCCAGCTGGGATGGGAGGCGGAGAACTGGGATGAATCCCAAATCCCTTGGGATCCATAGGGAAAGGTGCCCCCCCCCCCCCCCCCCCCCGTTGTAAGCAGGGTGGGAATAGGGGCCTGTACCTGCTTGTAGGCGCTGTGGGGCCTCATCCCAGCGCCAGGCTGGAACAGGAGCAACCGGAGCTGGATCCTTCCCAGTGCGCCTGGAGGCTTCCAGGGATTGGGAAAAGGGCCTGGAACTGGGAAGCGCTGGAGCCTCCCTCCCCATTCCCGCCCCATTGAGGCCTGGGTTAGGGCCTAGTTTAGGGCCTGGGCTGGGTTTTAGCCCCCTTTAGGCCCATTTCGGGGCCGGTTTCGGACAGGAACACGTTTAGGGGCTATTTTAAGGCTGGGTTTAGGTCAGGGTCGGGTTTAGAGCCAGGTTTAAGGTAAAAAAACCCATTTTTGGTTCATTTTAGGGCAGTTTCGGGTTTAGGGACCATTTCAGGGCCATGTTTGGGACAGGTGCCCTTTTAGGGGCTATTTTGCGGCCTATTTCAGGGCCACGACCGGGCTCAGGACCGGGTTCAGCCCATGGTCAGGTTCAGGCCGGGTTCAGGCCCCGTTCACCCCCAGGCCCCGCTCGCTGCCTCTGCCCCCCTTCCGGTACCGGAGCCCCCGGCGGCGGCTCCCAGCTCCGTCCGCTTGGGGGCGCCCTCTCCCCCGCCGCGCTCTATGGTCGCCCGCCCGTTGTCCCTCCCGCGCCGCCGCGGCCTAGAGCGTCCCCTCACCTGCAGCCAACCAGACCGGCGAGTGGAGAGGGTCCGCCGAGGACGTCACTTCCGACGCTCCGTGACAGGCGCTTCCGGTGGGGCCCGGCGCGGCGGCGGGATGGGGCGCGGCGGGAGCGGAGCGGTGAGGGGGGGCTGTGGGGAGCTATGGGGCGGATAACGGCGGCCTATGGGGCAGGAGGGGGTCTATGGGGCAGGAGGAGGGGATAAGGGGGACCTGTGGGGCAGAAGGGGGGTCTATGGGGCAGGGGGGATCTCTATGGCGCAGGGGTGTCTTTATGGGGCAGAAGGGGTCTCTATGGGGCAGGAGGGGTCTCTATGAGGCAGGAGGGGTCTCCATGGGGCAGGAGGGGTCTCCATGGGGCAGGGGGTTCTCTATGGGGCAGGAGGGGTCTCTATGGGCAGAGGGGTCTCTATGGGGCAGGAGGGGTCTCCATGGGGCAGGAGGGGTCTCCATGGGGCAGGAGGATCTCTATGGGGCAGAGGGGTGTCTATGGGGCAGAGGGGTCTCTATGGGGCAGGAGGGGTCTCCATGGGGCAGGAGGGGTCTCCATGGGGCAGGAGGATCTCTATGGGGCAGAGGGGTGTCTATGGGGCAGAGGGGTGTCTATGGGTCAGGAGGGGTCTCTATGGGGCAGGAGGGGTCTCCATGGGGCAGGGGGATCTCTATGGGGCAGAGGGGTGTCTATGGGGCAGAGGGGTGTCTATGGGGCGGAGGGGTGTCTATGGGGCAGGAGGGGTCTCTATGGGGCAGGAGGGGTCTTCATGGGGCAGGGGGATCTCTATGGGGCAGAGGGGTGTCTATGGGGCAGAGGGGTGTCTATGGGTCAGGAGGGGTCTCTATGGGGCAGGAGGGGTCTCCATGGGGCAGGGGGATCTCTATGGGGCAGAGGGGTGTCTATGGGGCAGAGGGGTGTCTATGGGGCGGAGGGGTGTCTATGGGGCAGGAGGGGTCTCTATGGGGCAGGAGGGGTCTCTATGGGGCAGAGGGGTGTCTATGGGGCAGAGGGGTGTCTATGGGTCAGGAGGGGTCTCTATGGGGCAGGAGGGGTCTCCATGGGGCAGGGGGATCTCTATGGGGCAGAGGGGTGTCTATGGGGCGGAGGGGTGTCTATGGGGCGGAGGGGTGTCTATGGGGCAGGAGGGGTCTCTATGGGGCAGGAGGGGTCTCTATGGGGCAGAGGGGTGTCTATGGGGCAGGGGGATCTCTATGGGGCAGAGGGGTGTCTATGGGGCAGAGGGGTGTCTATGGGGCGGAGGGGTGTCTATGGGGCAGGAGGGGTCTCTATGGGGCAGAGGGGTGTCTATGGGGCGGAGGGGTGTCTATGGGGCAGGAGGGGTCTCTATGGGGCAGGAGGGGTCTCTATGGGGCAGAGGGGTGTCTATGGGGCAGGAGGGGTCTCTATGGGGCAGGAGGGGTCTCCATGGGGCAGGGGGATCTCTATGGGGCAGAGGGGTGTCTATGGGGCAGAGGGGTGTCTATGGGGCGGAGGGGTGTCTATGGGGCAGGAGGGGTGTCTATGGGGCAGGAGGGGTCTCTATGGGGCAGAGGGGTGTCTATGGGGCAGGAGGGGTCTCTATGGGGCAGGAGGGGTCTCCATGGGGCAGGGGGATCTCTATGGGGCAGAGGGGTGTCTATGGGGCAGAGGGGTGTCTATGGGTCAGGAGGGGTCTCTATGGGGCAGGAGGGGTCTCCATGGGGCAGGGGGATCTCTATGGGGCAGAGGGGTGTCTATGGGGCAGAGGGGTGTCTATGGGGCGGAGGGGTGTCTATGGGGCAGGAGGGGTCTCTATGGGGCAGGAGGGGTCTCTATGGGGCAGAGGGGTGTCTATGGGGCAGAGGGGTGTCTATGGGTCAGGAGGGGTCTCCATGGGGCAGGGGGATCTCTATGGGGCAGAGGGGTGTCTATGGGGCAGAGGGGTGTCTATGGGGCGGAGGGGTGTCTATGGGGCGGAGGGGTGTCTATGGGGCAGGAGGGGTCTCTATGGGGCAGGAGGGGTCTCTATGGGGCAGAGGGGTGTCTATGGGGCAGGGGGATCTCTATGGGGCAGAGGGGTGTCTATGGGGCAGAGGGGTGTCTATGGGTCAGGAGGGGTCTCTATGGGGCAGGAGGGGTCTCCATGGGGCAGGGGGATCTCTATGGGGCAGAGGGGTGTCTATGGGGCAGAGGGGTGTCTATGGGGTGGAGGGGTGTCTATGGGGCAGGAGGGGTCTCTATGGGGCAGGAGGGGTCTCTATGGGGCAGAGGGGTGTCTATGGGGCAGAGGGGTGTCTATGGGGCAGAGGGGTGTCTATGGGGCGGAGGGGTGTCTATGGGGCAGGAGGGGTCTCTATGGGGCAGGAGGGGTCTCTATGGGGCAGAGGGGTGTCTATGGGGCAGGGGGGGTGTCTATGGGGCAGAGGGGTGTCTATGGGGCAGGAGGGGTCTCTATGGGGCCTCTCTCCTGTGCCCGCCCAGGCCGCTCCCGGCGCTGCCGCCTGACGCCGCGGCCCCACCATGGTGTCGGTGACGATGGGTGAGGACCCCCCCAGTCCCGTCCCCCCCCCCGGCATTCCCCCCCCATTCCCATTGAGCCCCATCCCATGGGATCCCCTTTTCCCGGTGCAGCCACATCCGAGTGGATCCAGTTCTTCAAGGAAGCCGGGATCCCGCCGGGCCCCGCCGTCAGCTACGCCGTCATGTTTGTGGACAACAGGTACCCCCCCATGCACCCCGATGGAGGGATCCGTAGGGATAGAGGGGGGATCCATGGGCACATCCCTGCGGTATTCCCGATGGCAGGATCCGGAAGAACATGCTCCTGGATCTGACCAAGGAGCTGATGAACGAGTTGGGAATCACGGTGGTGGGCGACGTCATCGCCATCCTCAAGCACGCTAAGGAGGTCTACAGGCAGGTACGGGCAGGGGGAATGGGCTCTTCCAATGGGAAACGGGAGCTGTGGTTTTCCATGAGTTTCCTTTGGTTTTCCATGAGTTTCCTTTGGTTTTCCATGAGTTTCCTTTGGTTTCCCATGGTTTTCCTTTGGTTTCCCATGGTTTTCCTTAGGTTTCCCGTGAGTTTCCTTTGGTTTTCCATGAGTTTCCTTTGGTTTCCCATGGTTTTCCTTTGGTTTCCCATGGTTTTCCTTTGGTTTCCCATGGTTTTCCTTAGGTTTCCCGTGAGTTTCTTTTGGTTTTCCATGAGTTTCCTTTGGTTTCCCATGGTTTTCCTTTGGTTTCCCATGGTTTTCCTTTGGTTTCCCATGGTTTTCCTTTGGTTTCCCATGGTTTTCCTTAGGTTTCCCGTGAGTTTCTTTTGGTTTCCATGAGTTTCCTTTGGTTTCCCATGGTTTTCCTTTGGTTTCCCATGGTTTTCCTTAGGTTTCCCGTGAGTTTCTTTTGGTTTTCCATGAGTTTCTTTTGGTTTTCCATGAGTTTCCTTTGGTTTCCCATGGTTTTCCTTTGGTTTCCCATGGTTTTCCTTTGGTTTCCCATGGTTTTCCTTAGGTTTCCCGTGAGTTTCCTTTGGTTTTCCATGAGTTTCCTTTGGTTTCCCATGGTTTTCCTTTGGTTTCCCATGGTTTTCCTTTGGTTTCCCATGGTTTTCCTTTGGTTTCCCATGGTTTTCCTTAGGTTTCCCGTGAGTTTCTTTTGGTTTCCATGAGTTTCCTTTGGTTTCCCATGGTTTTCCTTTGGTTTCCCATGGTTTTCCTTAGGTTTCCCGTGAGTTTCTTTTGGTTTTCCATGAGTTTCTTTTGGTTTTCCATGAGTTTCCTTTGGTTTTCCATGAGTTTCCTTTGGTTTCCCATGGTTTTCCTTTGGTTTCTGATGGTTTTCCTTAGGTTTCCCGTGAGTTTCTTTTGGTTTTCCATGAGTTTCCTTTGGTTTCCCATGGTTTTCCTTTGGTTTCCCATGGCTTTCCTTTGGTTTCCCATGGCTTTCCTTTAGCTTCCCATGGCTTTCCTTTGGTTTCCCATGGCTTTCCTTTGGTTTCCCATGGCTTTCCTTTGGTTTTCCATGAGGCTTTTTTTCCCCCATGATCTTCCATCGGTTTTCCATTGCTTTTCCATGGGTTTACTCCCTTAGGAGATGTGCAAGGCAGCCACGGAATTGCTCTGCCCTGGCTCGTCCACGATCCAAGCGGAGCTGCGCCGCAACGCCAACAGTGGTGAGCTAGGATCTTCTCCTTGGTCAGCATTCCACAGGGATACTGCCCATGGAAGCATGGAATGGGATGGGATGGAGCTCAAAGCTCACCCAGGTCCAAGCAAGGGGCAGGGACACCTCCCACTCCTACGCTCCTCCCCCAGCACCCCAAGCCCTTCTCCGCAGGGATTCCCGCTGGGATTTGTCCCATCCCAAGGGATTGGATCCCGTCATTCCCTGGGAATGCTCCGTATCCCCCCTGCAGCCGCCAGCCGGATGATTGCCAACAGCCTGAGCCGGGATTCACTTCCCGCTGCCCCGCTCCAGCCCCATGGCTCCAAGCTCTCCGTCACCGTTCCCAACAAGCCGGTGGCAGCGAAGGCAGGTAGGGAAGGGGCTGATCCCGCCGGGAATGGCGCTGGGAAGGGCTTTTCCCATCCCATTGGGCCTGAACCTGCTCTTCCTCCCTCCATCCCGGCCGGTTTAGGGAATGCTGCAGCCGGAATTCCATCGATCCCGGTGAAGCGGCGCCGGGTGACGGCAGAGATGGAAGGCAAGTACATCATCACCATGCCCAAGGGCACCACGCCGAGGACAAGGAAAATCCTGGAGCAGCAGCAAGCAGCCAAAGGTTCCGGCAGTGAATTCCCATCCCGGTATTCCCTATTCGTCCCCCTCCATCCCAAAGCCCACCTTATCCCGTTCAATCCCACAGGGCTGCCCAGGACGTCCGTCTTCGACCGCTTGGGAGCCGAGGCGAGGGGGGACCCGGCTGCAGGAGGGAAGGTGAGAGGAGATGGGGGGATGCAGGAGGAATTCCTGCTTGGAATTCAAAGGGAATCCCGAGGGATGTGGAAGCTGCCAAACAGGCCTCACCCCCTCCAGCAATCCAGGATAGAACCGGATTTGCTGGGAGCTGAGCCCCATTCCCTTCATTCCATTGCTCCCTGCATCCCATTGGGAAGGGCGATGGAGCCGGGATGCGGGCGCTGATGGGTGCCGCATCCCTTTGCCTCCAGCCCAGCGGTGTCTTCAGCCGCCTGGGAGATTCCCTACGGGATAAATCCATGGAAAGCGACGACGACGGCGGCGGCTCCGTGCTTCCCTACGCCGGTGTCCTGAAGAAATCCAATGCTCCACGGAAGGAGAGCGCCGAGCCGGGAATGCCGGTGAAGGCGAAAGCCACCAGCTCGGAGGCGAAGCCCATTCCCAGCCTGCGGAATGCCGCCGGTATCCGCGCGGCACCGGCGCCACCGGGAGAAGGGCGAGAGGCCGATGATGGGGTGAGCAGCAGCAGCGGCAGGGAGAAATCCAAGCGGGAATGCCGGGTGATGATCCGGAGGACTTGGGGCTGCGGGAAGGTGAGCAGCACCAGCGAGGCCGTGATGGACAACGCCGGCGCCGTCAGCGTCTTCCAGCGCCTGGGAAAGAAAACGGATTGAGATCCATGGGATCCGTTAGCTTCATCCCGTGGGATCGCCCCTTGGGGGAAGGGTTCATCCTATGGAGGAGGGATTAATGCCGTGTGGAAAGGGAATGGCTTCATCCCGTAGGGAAAGGCTTAATCCCATGTGGAAAGGCTTGATCCCACCGGGAAACACTCATCGCATAGGAAAACTGGAGGGAAGAGGGAGGAAGAAGACCCTTCCCAAGGGATTCCCTGCCCAAATCCCGGGCGAATCCAGCCAAATCATCGCTCTCCATCCTCTCCCTGCCCCAGAACCCTTGGGTTTCCCCCTTTATTCCCGCTCTTCCGCCGGTTCTTTCCCATTTTGAGGAATTCTCACCTGGAGACCTCCGTGCACAGGCTGGGCTTTGCATTGGTTTGCCTTGGTTTGCCCTTCCCTTGCCGCTTGCTTTCCCTGGGTTTATGGATCCGCTCGGGAGCGCCGCTCACTGGGGGATGGAATCCATCGGGATGGAGCTCGGAGCAGCATTCCCGAAAAACACCCCAAAACCTTAAAACCTTTTTGGGGGGCTCAAAAACCAGCAAACCCCCCCCCAAAAACTGCCTTAATTCCCGCCGGCTCCACCGGCCAGGGCCTTTGCCTGGAATTCCTCCTTTTCCCCCAAAATCCGGGTGCTTTTCCTCAATTTATTTATTTTTCCCCAATTCCTCCCAAATCTGTTTCCCCCAAGAGACCTGCTTGCTTTCGTTCTGCTCCAAACCCCCCAAAACCGCCTTTTTTCTCCCCAAAACAAAGCCGGGAAGTTTGGGATGAGAAATGCGCCAATTCCCATGGTTTCCTACGGAAAAATGGGATTTCTTTGTATTAATACCAACCCCCCCCCCATTTCCTTCATTTCTAATGGGAAAATTCACAAATTCCTCGGGTTTAATGCAAAAATTTACCAATTCTGTCATTTTTTAGATGAAAATTCACCAATTTGGTTGGGTTTAATATGAAATTCATACATTTCTTCATTTTTATTAGGAAAATTTACAAATTCCCTTGTTTTTAACAAAAAAACCCCAATTCCTTCATTTTTAATACAAAAGTTCACCAATTATTTTGTTTTTAATAGGAAAATGTACAAATTTTTTCATTTTAACATGAAAGTTTACCAATCCTTTCATTTTTAATGCAAAAATTCACCAGTTCCTTCATTTTTAATACGAAAATTCACCAGTTTCACTGTTGAAATGAAAAATTACCAATTTCTTCATTTTTAACATGAAAATTCACCAATTTCTTCATTTTTAATGCAAAATGTCACCATTTGAATACAAAAATTCACCAGTTTCTTTATTATTAATACAAAAAAATCACCAATTCCATTGTTTTTAATATGAAGTTCATAAATTCCCTCGGTTTTAATGCAAAAATGCACCAATTCCTTCATTTTTCGTACAAAAATTCCCCAATTTCTTCAGTTTTCCACCCAAATTCCCCAGTTTCTTGGTTTTGCCCAATTTTGGCCAAATTTGGGGGCGTTTTCCTTCTCTTATTGGGTGTTTGGTGTGTGACACGAGTGCTTTGGGGGTTTTTTCCCCTATTTTTGACCTTTTTTGGCAATAAAGCGTGGAAATGGCTCTGTTTATGCAAAATACATGCAAATAGATGCAAATTAGATACTTGAAAGGAGGCGTTGCGTGAGCGCTGAGCCTGCGCGGGAGGGGCGGGGCTGCCCTCTCCACGCATGCGCTCCCCCCCTTTCGGCGCATGCGCAGCGCGGCGCCTGGAGCCGAGCGGGGTCTTTCCCGTCTCCGTGTCCCCCCTCCGGTTCCGTGTCCCGCCGACACCGCCCGCTTCCGCTTCCGCCTCCCGACCCGGCGGGGCTCCGCTGCCGCCGCCGTTGAACCAAGATCCGGCCGGGATGAGCGGCGGGAGCCGGCGGGGCCCGCGGTGTCCATGACAGGTGAGGAACAGCCCCCCCTTCCGCGCCCTTCACTCCCCCCCCGCGCCGCGCCATGGGCTCGCCCGCCCCCCGGCGGCCGCCGCGCGGACCGCACCACCCGCGCCCCTCCGCAGGGGGGAGAGCGCTCTGACCCCTTCCCCTCCCCCGGCCTCTCTGTGGACTCGCCCGCCGCGGGGTCGGGGATGCGGCGGGGAGCGAACCACCCGCTGCGATGGGGGGGTCCGGGGCGGCCGGGGGGGGCTTTAAGGGGCTCTATAAGGCCCCAGGCAGGTCTGGGGGGTTCTATAGGGCCCAGGCAGGCTCTGGGGGCCCCATGGAGCTGCATTGAAGGGGTGTGGGGGGCGCTTTCTGCCCCCCTATGGCTGGGGGGTGTTGGGGTCCCTCAGTGTGGGATCCATATCTCAAGGGATGGGAATGGCGGAATCCCCCCTCTCCAATCCCATCCCAGTGTTGGGATTTTTGGGATCCGTATCCCAAGGAATGGGAACGGCAGGATCCCCTTTATCACATCCTATTCCCATCCCATTCCCGTCCCATTCCCATCCTATTCCCATCCCCATCCCATTCCCGTCCCATTCCCATCCTGTTCCCATCCCCATCCCATTCCCGTCCCATTCCTATTCCATTCCCATCCCCATTCCCATTCCATTCCCATCCCCATTCCTATCCCGTTCCCGACCCATCCCCATCCCATTCCCATCCCCATCCCATCCCATTCCCATTCCCATCCCATCCGCAGGTCCTGGCTGGCCTTAGCCCCGGCGCCGCCATGACCGAGGTGCTGGTGGTGAAGGAGGGGTGGCTGCACAAGCGAGGTGAGCCCAGCACCAATGGGGGGGGGTGGTGGTGGTGTCTGTGCTTCCCATCCCAGCTTCCCGCATCCCAGCTTCCCGCATCCCAGATTCCCGCATCCTAAACTCCTGCGTCCCAAAATCCCAGGTGAATACATCAAAACGTGGCGGCCCCGCTACTTCCTGCTCAAGAGCGACGGCTCCTTCATTGGATACAAGGAGCGACCGGAGAGCCCGGAGCAGGCCTTGCCCCCCCTCAATAACTTCTCTGTGGCCGGTAAATGGGGGGGCACCAGGGCTGGAGGGGATGTTGGGCTATGGAGGATGTGGCCTTGGTGGTCCAGGAGGTGTTGGGAGCATCCTTGTTCCCCACAGGGGGGATGTTGGGCTATGGAGGATGTGGCCTTGGTGGTCCAGGAGGTGTTGGGAGCATCCTTGTTCCCCACAGGGGGGATGTTGGGCTATGGAGGATGTGGCCTTGGTGGTCCAGGAGGTGTTGGGAGCATCCTTGTTCCCCACAGGGGGGATGTTGGGCTATGGAGGACGTGGCCTTGGTGGTCCAGGAGGTGTTGGGATGCAACTGAGCATCTTGGGAGCATCTCTGTGGTCCCAAGGGCAGGTCTATGGCGACGTTGGTCTCTGCTCCATGGGATGCATGAGGAGAAGGGAGGGCAGGGGCAAGGGGGTTCCGCAGCCGCATGGATGCGGGAATGATGCCCTGCTTCCCGGTGCTGGGATCTGGGATGAGGATCCTTGCTCCCAAACCGTCCTGCTTGGAACGCAGAGTGCCAGCTGATGAAGACGGAGCGCCCGCGCCCCAACACCTTCGTCATCCGCTGCTTGCAATGGACAACGGTCATCGAGAGGACGTTCCATGTGGATACTCCGGAGGAGCGGTGCGGGACGGCTGGATTCCCATGGGAATAGGGGGCGACCAGCCCCCAGCTCCCTCATTGCCTCCCTGTTCCCATCCCATAGCGAGGAGTGGATGCGAGCGATCCAGACGGTCGCCAACAGCCTCAAGACCCAGGAGCCAGAGGTGGATCCCATGGGATACAAGTGTGGATCCACGGACGGCCCCGGTGCCGAGGAGATGGAGGTGGCCATCGGCAAATCCCGCGCCAAGGCCGTGAGTGGGAATGGGGCGGGAACGGGGATGGCTCCATGGGATAAAGGCTTTTTGAATGCTTTTCCCATCCCGGATCCACGAATTCCATGGTTTTCCTTTCCCAGACCATGAACGACTTTGATTACCTGAAGCTCCTGGGCAAAGGGACCTTTGGGAAGGTCATCCTGGTGCGGGAAAAGGCCACCGGGCGCTACTATGCCATGAAGATCCTACGCAAGGAGGTCATCATCGCCAAGGTGCGGGCCGGGATCCGTACGGATCCGGGCCGGGATCACCCCGTTGGCAATTCCCTATGGATCCCGGCACTGAGTGCCTCTCCCCCCGCAGGATGAAGTGGCTCACACCGTGACCGAGAGCCGGGTGCTGCAGAACACCCGGCACCCCTTCCTCACCGTAAGCACCAGCCCGCGCCCCGGCTCCTCCATCCCCATGGAGCTTCCCTCATATCCCCCTTTTCCCGCTTTTCCAGGCGCTCAAATACGCTTTCCAGACCAACGACCGCCTCTGCTTCGTCATGGAATACGCCAACGGCGGCGAGGTGGGAGCTTCCCCCTTTCCATATCCCCCCTTTATCCCAGTATATCCCGCTTTATCCCTAAAATCTGCTTTCAGGAGCATTCCCCATCATCCACAAGGATTTGGGAGCGTCTCAAAGCCCTGCTTGATCCGGATTCTGCCTTTCTCCCTGTGCTTTCCCAGCTCTTTTTCCACCTCTCGAGGGAACGCGTCTTCACCGAGGATCGGGCCCGCTTCTATGGCGCCGAGATCGTCTCCGCCTTGGAATACCTCCATTCCCGGGATGTGGTTTACCGGGATATCAAGGTACCGCCGCAGCTTCAACCCTTGCCTCGGCCCTCCCGCGCCTGCGCCTGGGCCTGATCCCGGTCCTGGATCTGATCCTGATCCCAGTCCTGGTCCCAGTCCTGATTCTGGTCCTGATCCTGATCCCAGTACTGGTACTGGGCCTGTTCCTTATCCTGGTCCCGATCCTGATCCCGGTTCTTATCTCGGTCCCAATCCTGATCCTGATCCCAATCCCAATCCTGATTCCAGTCCTGATCCTGGTCCCTATCTCAGTCCCGATCCTGATGCTGGTCCCTATCTCAGTCCCGATCCTGATCCCAGTCCCTAGCTCAGTCCAATCTTGATCCTGATCCCAATCCTTATCTCAGTCCCAATCCTGATCCCGATCCCTCTCTGAGTCTCAATCCTGATGCTGATCCCAATCCTAATCCTGATCCCGATCTTGAGCCTGGTCCCTATCTCAGTCCCAATCCCAATCCTGGTCCTGCTTCCCTCCCGCTTCATCCCTCTGCCCTCTTTCCCAGCTGGAGAACCTGATGCTGGACAAGGACGGCCACATCAAGATCACCGACTTCGGCCTCTGCAAGGAGGGCATCAGCGACGGCGCCACCATGAAGACCTTTTGTGGCACCCCCGAGTACCTGGCGCCAGAGGTATCCGAGCCCGTATCCCTAGGGATAACACCCCCATAGCAAGGGTACCCCTGCCCACGTCCCTAGGGATAACACCCCCATAGCGAGGGTACCCCTGCCCACATCCATCCCATAGCGAGGGTATCCCTGCCCGCATCCATCCCATAGCGGGGGTATCCCTGCCTGCATCCGTCCCATAGCGGGGGTATCCCTGCCTGCATCCGTCCCATAGCGGGGGTATCCCTGCCTGCATCCATCCCATAGCGAGGGTACCCCTGCCCACGTCCCTAGGGATAACACCCCCATAGCGAGGGTACCCCTGCCCACATCCATCCCATAGCGAGGGTACCCCTGCCCACATCCATCCCATAGCGAGGGTATCCCTGCCCGCATCCATCCCATAGCGGGGGTACCCCTGCCCACATCCGTCCCATAGCGAGGGTACCCCTGCCCACGTCCCTAGGGATAACACCCCCATAGCAAGGGTACCCCTGCCCACGTCCCTAGGGATAACACCCCCATAGCGAGGGTACCCCTGCCCACATCCATCCCATAGCGGGGGTATCCCTGCCTGCATCCATCCCATAGCGGGGGTATCCCTGCCTGCATCCATCCCATAGCGGGGGTATCCCTGCCCGCATCCATCCCATAGCGGGGGTATCCCTGCCTGCATCCATCCCATAACAAGGCTATCCCTGCTTGCATCCATCCCATAGTGGGGGTATCCCTGCCTGCATCCATCCCATAACAAGGCTATCCCTGCCTGCATCCATCCCATAACAAGGCTATCCCTGCCTGCATCCATCCCATAACAAGGCTATCCCTGCCTGCATCCATCCCATAACAAGGCTATCCCTGCCTGCATCCATCCCATAGCGGGGGTATCCCTGCCTGCATCCATCCCATAGCGGGGGTATCCCTGCCTGCATCCATCCCATAGCGGGGGTATCCCTGCCCGCATCCATCCCATAGCGGGGGTATCCCTGCCCGCATCCATCCCATAGCGGGGGTATCCCTGCCCGCATCCATCCCATAGCGGGGGTATCCCTGCCCGCATCCATCCCATAGCGGGGGTATCCCTGCCCGCATCCATCCCATAGCGGGGGTATCCCTGCCCGCATCCATCCCATAGCGGGGGTATCCCTGCCCGCATCCATCCCATAGCGGGGGTATCCCTGCTTGCATCCATCCCATAGCGGGGGTATCCCTGCCTGCATCCATCCCATAGCGGGGGTATCCCTGCCCGCATCCATCCCATAGCGGGGGTATCCCTGCCTGCATCCATCCCATAGCGGGGGTATCCCTGCCCGCATCCATCCCATGGCGGGGGTATCCCTGCCCGCATCCATCCCGTGGCGGGGGTATCCCTGCCCGCATCCCTAGGGATATCCCCCTGCATCGAGGCCGCGGGGGGGTCTCATCCTGCCGCCCGGCGCAGGTGCTGGAGGACAACGACTACGGGCGCGCCGTGGACTGGTGGGGGCTGGGGGTGGTGATGTACGAGATGCTCTGCGGCCGCCTCCCCTTCTACAACCAGGACCACGAGCGCCTCTTCGAGCTCATCCTGCTCGAGGAGCTCCGCTTCCCCCGCAGCCTCGCGCCCGACGCCAGGGCCCTGCTGGCCGGGCTGCTCAAGAAGGACCCCAAGCAGAGGTGAGATGGGGGGGAATGGGCCTGAGCCCAGTCCCAATCCTGGTCCTGAACCTGGTCCTGGTCTTGATTCTGGTCCCGATCCCAGTCCCGATCCTGGTCCTGGACCTGGTCCTGGTCTTGATCCCGGCCCCGGTCTTGATCCTGGCCCCCGTCCCAGTCCCGATCCTGGTCCTGAACCTGGTCCTGGTCTTGATCCTGGTCCCAATCCTGGTTCTGGTCCTGATCCTGGTCCCGATCCCAGTCCCAATCCTGGTCCTGGACCTGGTCCTGGTCTTGATCCCGGCCCCGGTCTTGATCCTGGCCCCCGTCCCAGTCCCGATCCTGGTCCTGAACCTGGTCCTGGTCTTGATCCTGGTCCCAATCCTGGTTCTGGTCCTGATCCTGGTCCCGATCCCAGTCCCGATCCTGGTCCTGAACCTGGTCCTGGTCTTGATCCTGGTCCCAATCCTGGTTCTGGTCCTGAACCTGGTCCTGGTCTTGATCCTGGTCCCAATCCTGGTTCTGGTCCTGATCCTGGTCCCGATCCCAGTCCCAATCCTGGTCCTGGTCTTGGTCCTGGTCTTGATCCTGGTCCTGGTCTTGATCCTGGCCCCCGTCCCAGTCCCGATCCTGGTCCTGAACCTGGTCCTGGTCTTGATCCCGGTCCCAATCCTGGTTCTGGTCCTGATCCTGGTCCCGATCCCAGTCCCGATCCTGGTCCTGAACCTGGTCCTGGTCTTGATCCTGGTCCCAATCCTGGTTCTGGTCCTGAACCTGGTCCTGGTCTTGATCCTGGTCCCAATCCTGGTTCTGGTCCTGATCCTGGTCCCGATCCCAGTCCCAATCCTGGTCCTGGTCCTGATCCTGGTCTTGATCCCGGCCCCGGTCTTGATCCTGGCCCCCGTCCCAGTCCCGATCCTGGTCCTGAACCTGGTCCTGGTCTTGATCCTGGTCCCAATCCTGGTTCTGGTCCTGATCCTGGTCCCGATCCCAGTCCCGATCCTGGTCCTGAACCTGGTCCTGGTCTTGATCCTGGTCCCAATCCTGGTTCTGGTCCTGAACCTGGTCCTGGTCTTGATCCTGGTCCCAATCCTGGTTCTGGTCCTGATCCTGGTCCCGATCCCAGTCCCAATCCTGGTCCTGGTCCTGATCCTGGTCTTGATCCCGGCCCCGGTCTTGATCCTGGCCCCCGTCCCAGTCCCGATCCTGGTCCTGGTCTTGATCCTGGTCCCAATCCTGGTTCTGGTCCTGGTCCTGGTCTTGATCCCAGCCCCGGTGTTGATCCTGGCCCCAGTCCCAGTCCCGATCCTGGTCCTGAACCTGATCCTGGGCCTGAATCTGATCCTGGGCCTGATCCTGGTCCTGGGCCTGATCCTGGTCTTGATCCCTGTCCTGGTCCTGGTCATGGTCTTGATCCTGGCCCAATCCCAGTCCCGATCCTGGTCCTGAAGCTGGTACTGGTCCTGGTCTTGATCCTGGTCCTGGTTCTGGTCCCGATCCTGATCCTGGTCCCAGTCCTGCTACTGGGTCTGGGCCTGATCCCACTTCTGATCGTGGTCATGGTCCTGGTACTGGGCCTGATCCTGATGCTGGTCCTAATCCTGATCCCAGTCTTGGGCCTGATCCTGGTCCTGATTCCAGTCCTGGTCCTAGTCCCAATCCTGATCCCGGTCCCGGTCCTGGTACTGGGCTTGATCCTGATCGCAGTTCTGATCCTGATCCCAATCCCAATCCTGATCCTGATCCCGGTCCCAAT
This sequence comes from Psittacula echo, assembly GCF_963264785.1. Taxonomy (NCBI): domain Eukaryota; kingdom Metazoa; phylum Chordata; class Aves; order Psittaciformes; family Psittacidae; genus Psittacula; species Psittacula echo. The sequence goes on from NC_137764.1 coordinate 564,537, forward strand.
CCTGATCCTGGTCCTGGTTCCCCGGGCAGGCTCGGAGGGGGCCCCAGGGACGCGCAGGAGGTGATGGAGCATCGCTTCTTCGCCCCCATCAACTGGCAGGACGTGGTGCAGAGGAAGGTGAAGGACCCGGGGGCACCCTGACCCCCCCACAGCACCCAGGGGCACCCTGACACCACCCCCATAGCACCCAAAGGGGCCCAAACCCCCTCCATAGCACCCAGAGGAACCCCATAGCACCCAAAGGGACCCAAACCCCCTCCATAGCACCCAGAGGAACCCCATAGCACCCAAAGGGACCCAAACCCCCTCCATAGCACCCAGAGGAACCCCATAGCACCCAAAGGGACCCAAACCCCCTCCATAGCACCCAGAGGAACCCCATAGCACCCAAAGGGACCCAAAACCCCCCATAGCACCCAAAGAAACCCCATAGCACCCAAAGGGACCCAAACCCCCTCCATAGCACCCAAAGGGACCCAAAACCCCCCATAGCACCCAAAGAAACCCCATAGCACCCAAAGGGACCCAAACCCCCCAGTAGCACCCAAAGGGACCCCAAACACCCCCATAGCACCCAAAGGGACCCAAACCCCCCAGTAGCACCCAAAGGGACCCCATAGCATCCAGATGGACCCCATAGCACTCAAAGGGACCCAACACCTCCCCCCCCCCCTAACACCCAAAGGGGCCCAAAAGCCCCCCATAGCACCCAAAGGGGCCCCCCCGCGCTCACGGGTGCCCCCCCGCAGCTGGTGCCCCCCTTCAAGCCGCAGGTGACGTCGGAGGTCGACACGCGCTACTTCGATGACGAGTTCACGGCTCAGTCCATCACCATCACCCCCCCCGACCGCTGTGAGCCGGCCCGGGGGGGGGGACACCCACAGAGGGGCTGGGACCTTCCATTGGGCTTCATGGGGGGGTTGGAGGGGCTGGGACCTCCCATTGGGCACCATTGAGGGAGGGTTTGGGGGTGCTGGGACTCCCCATTGTGCGGGGTTTGGGGGTGCTGGGACTCCCCATTGGGCACCATTGAGTGGGGTTTGGGGGTGCTGGGACTCCCCATTGGGCACCATTGAGGGGGGTTTGGGGGTGCTGGGACTCCCCATTGTGCGGGGTTTGGGGGTGTTGGCACCCCCCATTGGGCACCATTGAGTGGGGTTTGGGGGTGCTGGGACTCCCCATTGGGCACCATTGAGGGAGGTTTTGGGGGTGATGGGACTCCCCATTGGGCACCATTGAGTGGGGTTTGGGGGTGCTGGCACCCCCCATTGGGCACCATTGAGTGGGGTTTGGGGGTGCTGGGACTCCCCATTGGGCACCATTGTGGGGGGTTTGGGGGTGCTGGGACCCCCCATTGGGCACCATTGAGGGAGGGTTTGGGGGTGCTGGGACTCCCCATTGGGCACCATTGAGTGGGGTTTGGGGGTGCTGGGACTCCCCATTGGGCACCATTGAGGGAGGTTTTGGGGGTGATGGGACTCCCCATTGGGCACCATTGAGTGGGGTTTGGGGGTGCTGGCACCCCCCATTGGGCACCATTGAGTGGGGTTTGGGGGTGCTGGGACTCCCCATTGGGCACCATTGTGGGGGGTTTGGGGGTGCTGGGACCCCCCATTGGGCACCATTGAGGGAGGGTTTGGGGGTGCTGGGACTCCCCATTGGGCACCATTGAGTGGGGTTTGGGGGTGCTGGGACTCCCCATTGGGCACCATTGAGGGGGGTTTGGGGGTGCTGGGACTCCCCATTGGGCACCATTGAGTGGGGTTTGGGGGTGCTGGCACCCCCCATTGGGCACCATTGAGTGGGGTTTGGGGGTGCTGGGACTCCCCATTGGGCACCATTGGGGGGGGTTTAGGGGTGCTGGGACCCCCATGGGGGTGTTCATGGGGTGCTGGGACCTCCCATTGGGGAGGGTTTAGAGGTGCTGGGACCTTCCATTAGACACAGACGGGGGGGTTATGGGGTGTAGGGACCCCCATGGGGGTGTTTGTGGGGTGCTGGGACCCCCCATTGGGCACCATTGGGGGGGTCTGGGGGCACCCCCCCTTCAGCCCGTCCCCGTTGCCCGCAGACGATGCCCTGGGCTCCCCGGAGGACGAGCACCGGACGCACTTCCCGCAGTTTTCCTACTCCGCCAGCATCCGGGAATGATGGAGCCGGAGCCAGGGGGGGACGGACCTGGAGGGCAGGACCCCCCCATGGGCTCCATCCAGCCCCACACATCCCACACTGCTGGCTCTGCCTTGAAGCCAACTGGATCCCAAGCGGATCCCAACAGAACCTCAACCAGATCCCAACTGGATCCCAGCCGGAACTCAATGGGATCCCAACCAGATCCCAGTTCAGGACTTAACAGGAACTCAACCGGATCCCAATCAGGACTCAGCTGGATCCCAAGTGAAACACCAGGATCCCAACTGGAACCCAACAAGGACTCAACAGGAACCCAACTGGGATTCAGCTGGTTCCCAACTGGAGCTCCCCCCGATCCCAACTGGATCTCAACCTGATCCCAGCCAGAGCTCAACAGGAACCCAACCAGGACTCAGCTGGGTCCCCGCCGGGCTTCAGCCGGATCCCAACCAGGACTCAGCTGCATCCCAACTGGATTCCAACCAGGATTCAACCAGATCCCAACCAGCATTCAGCTGCATCCCAACTGGATCCCCACCGGGATTCAGCCGGATCCCAACCAGGACTCAACTGCATCCCAACTGGATCCCCACCGGGATTCAACCAGATCCCAACTGGATCCCAGCAAGGACTCAACTGGGTCCCAACCGGGATTCAACTGGATCCCAACCAGATCCCACCCATGGTGGTGGGGACAGATGCCGGGGACCCCCCCCGCCACCCCCATTTGGCTTCGCCGGTGCCTTACCCGCGGTGACGGCGTCACCGGATCCCGCTCCCGGCATTCCCGGTATTCCCGGCTCCGGGCCCCAAGGACGCTCCGGCCTCACGGGGCCCTCATTGAGGTGAATTGACTCAAAGTGGGGGAAGGGACAGGGGGGTCCCCCCTCCCCTTCCTTCCTGCCCCTCCCCCGCCGGGCGGTACGAGCAATAAACCGGGAATTTTTGGAATTTGGGGCGTTTTGGCGCTGGTTTTGGGAGGAATCCGGATGCGGCCCCGGTGCGGGGGGGGGGGGAGAGGCTCAGAGCTGCAGGAATTCGGTGATGAAGAGGAGCAGGATCCGGGTCAGATCCTGCAGGGTCGGGGGGTGCAGGTTCCGCTCCGTGTCCTCGGGTGTGTGCCAGGCCGGCGGGAACGGCAGCGGGATCAGGTGCAGCACCGGCACCCCTGCGGGCAGCGGGAGCGGGGCGCGGGTAATGCAGTATATGGGAGATATGGGATGTGGGAGATACGGGATGTGGGAGATAGGATATGGGATGTGGGATATAGGATATGGGGTATGGGGTATATGGGATGTGGGATATAGGATATGGGATGTGGGATGTGGGAGATACGGGATGTGGGAGATAGGATATGGGATGTGGGATATAGGATATGGGGTATGGGGTATATGGGATGTGGGATATAGGATATGGGGTATGGGGTATATGGGATGTGGGATATATGGGGTATGGGATATATGGGATGTGGGATATATGGGGTAGGGGGTATGGGATATATGGGATGTGGGATATAGGATATGGGATGTGGGATATAGGATATGGGATATGGGATATATGGGATGTGGGATATAGGATATGGGATGTGGGATATAGGATATGGGATACATGGGATGTGGGATATAGGATATGGGATGTGGGATATAGGATATGGGGTATGGGATAAAGGATATGGCGTATGGGATATATAGGATATAGGGAACGGCAGTGAGCTAGTTCCAGTACCAGCACCCCTGTGGGAGAGTGGGATCGGGGCGGCGGGATAATGGGATAATGGGGTATGTGGGATATGGGGTATGGTACATAGGGTATGGAATATAGGATATAGGATATATGTATAGGATGTGGTATATGAGATATGGGGTATGGGATATGGGATATAGGATGTGGGATATAGGATATGGGATACAGGATACGGGATGTGGGATACAGGATATGGGATATAGAATCTAGGATACGGGATGTGGGATGTGGGACACAGGATATGGGATATGGGATATAGGATGTGGGATATAGGATATAGGATGTGGGATTTGGGATGTGGGATAGGGGATGTGGGATGTGGGATGTGGGATAGGGGATGTGGGACCTGGGCTCACCTCTCTGCAGGAAGGGGATGTGATCGTCTTCCACAGGCCCCGGGGCCGGGCTGAGGCGGAAGAAGGGGGGGTCCTGGGGGGCCGCATGGAGCAGCCCCAGGCGCCGCAGCCGCTGCTCTGGGGGGGGAACACGAGGTCTGAGACCCCCTGGGTCCCCCCCCAGGTTCCCAGCCCCGTGCCCCCCCCCCCGGGGCCGCACCGATGTGGACGAGGCGCAGGAACCAGTGGTGGGTGCTGGGGAAGTGGCTGTGGATGGCGGGGGCCCGAGCGCCCAACAGGTCCAGCAGCACCAGCAGGCTCTGGGGACAGCAATGGGGGCATCAATGGGGGCATCAATGGGGGCAGCAATGGGGACATCAATGGGGGCATCAATGGGGACAGCAATGGGGGCATCAACGGGGACAGCAATGGGGGCAGCAATGGGAACAGCAATGGGGGCATCAATGGGGACATCAATGGGAGCAGCAATGGGGGCATCAATGGGGACAGCAATGGGGGCATCAATGGGGGCATCAATGGGAGCAGCAATGGGGGCATCAATGGGGACAGCAATGGGGGCATCAATGGGGACAGCAATCAAGGCATCAATGGGAACAGCAATGGGGGCATCAATGGGGACATCAATGGGAGCAGCAATGGGGGCATCAATGGGGACAGCAATGGGGGCATCAATGGGGGCATCAATGGGGACATCAGTGAGGACATCAATGGGGACATCAATGGGTATATCAATGGGGACAGCAATGGGGGCATCAATGGGGGCAGCAATGGGGACAGCAATGGGGTCATCAATGGGGGCATCAATGGGGGCAGCAATGGGGGCATCAAGGGGGACAGCAATGGGGTCATCAATGGGGGCATCAATGGGGGCAGCAATGGGGGCATCAAGGAGGACAGCAATGGGGGCATCAGTGGGGGCAACAATGGGGACAGCAATGGGGGCAGCAATGGGGACAGCAATGGGGACAACAATGGGGGCATCAATGGGGACAGCAATCGAGGCATCAATGGGAACAGCAATGGGGGCATCAATGGGGACATCAATGGGAGCAGCAATGGGGGCATCAATGGGGACAGCAATGGGGGCATCAATGGGGACAGCAATCAAGGCATCAATGGGAACAGCAATGGGGGCATCAATGGGGACATCAATGGGAGCAGCAATGGGGGCATCAATGGGGACAGCAATGGGGGCAGCAATGGGGGCATCAATGGGGCAGCAATGGGGGCAGCAATGGGGGCATCAATGGGGACGTCAATGGTGACAGCAATGGAGCATCAATGGGGACAGCAATGGGGGCATCAATGGGGACAGCAATGGGGACGTCAATGGGAACATCAATGGGGACATCAATGGGTATATCAGTGGGGACATAGGGACAGCAATGAGCATGTGGGGACATCAATGAGACCGTAAGGACCCCACTATGGCCATGGGGACCCCACTGTGCCCATAGGGACCCCCCCGGGCTCACCATGGCGCTGAGCTGGGTGCCGGGGCCGCCGCGGTGCCGCGTGGCCGCCATGCGCGCCGCCAGGTGCCGGGCCCCGTACAGGGAATCGGAGTCGCTCCAGGCCTCGAACGCCTCCTCCCCATCCAGGAAGAGGAGCTGCAGCGTCGCCTCCGCGCCCTGCGGCCCCGGCACAGCGGGAAGGGGCACCGGGATGTGGGATCCGGGATATGGGAGCCGGGATGTTGGATATGGGATACGGGATGTGGGACATGGGATCCCCAATATGGCACTTGGGAATTCCATTATTGCCCATTTCACCCCCATTATGGCCCATTTCACCCCACTGTGTCCCATTTCACCCCATTATAACCCATAGGAACCCCATTATAACCCATAGAGATGCCATGGTGTCCCATTTCACCCCATTATGTCCAATTTCACCCCATTATAATCCATAGAGACCTCATTATATCCCATTTCACCCCATTACAACACATAGGGACCCCATTATAAACCTTAGGGACCCCGTTACAGCCCATTTCACCCCATTACAACCCATGGGGACCCCATTATGTCCCATTTCCCCCCCATTACGCCCCATTTCAGCCCATTACAACCCATGGGGCCCCCCTCCCAGCGCCCACCTGGTCCCTGGCGCGCCGCAGGGGCCGCTCGAGCGCCGCCGCCAGCTCCAGGATCATGGCGCACGGCGCGGCCGAGTCCATGGCGCCGACGAAGGGGGCGGCCGCCGGCAGCACCTTGGTGTCGTAGTGGCAGGCGAGGGCCAGGCGCCGCGCGGCGCCGGGGGCCGCCGTGGCCACCACGTTGGTGAAGGTGACGGCGCCGCGCGGCGTGGGCGCGGTGAAGGCGTCGAGCTCCACGTGCCAGCCCAGCGCCTCCAGGCTGCCGGTGATGTGCTGCGGGCAGGGAGCAGCCGGGGGGGGACAGGGAATGGGGGCCAGTGGGGGTCAACGGGGGGCAGTGGGGGGCAACGGGGGTCAATGGTGGTCAACAGGAATCAGTGGGGGTCAATGGGGATCAATGGAGGTCAATGGGGGTCAATGGGGGTCAACGGTGGTCAACAGGAATCAGTGGGGGTCAATGGGGATCAATGGAGGTCAACGGTGGTCAACAGGAATCAGTGGGGGTCAATGGGGATCAATGGGTGTCAATGGTGGTCAATGGGGATCAATGGAGGTCAATGGAGGTCAATGGGGGTCAATGGTGGTCAACAGGAATCAGTGGGGGTCAATGGGGATCAATGGAGGTCAATGGGGGTCAATGGGGGTCAACAGGAATCAGTGGGGGTCAATGGGGATCAATGGAGGTCAACGGTGGTCAACAGGAATCAGTGGGGGTCAATGGGGATCAATGGGTGTCAATGGTGGTCAATGGGGATCAATGGAGTCAATGGAGGTCAATGGGGGTCAATGGTGGTCAACAGGAATCAGTGGGGGTCAATGGGGATCAATGGAGGTCAATGGGGGTCAATGGGGGTCAACGGTGGTCAACAGGAATCAGTGGGGGTCAATGGGGATCAATAGAGGTCAATGGTGGTCAACAGGAATCAGTGGGGGTCAATGGGGATCGATGCAGGTCAATGGGGATCAGTGGGGGTCAACAGGGATCAATGAAGGTCAAAGTGGGTTAATGGGGTGTAAATGAGGTCAATGGGGATCAATGGGGGGTCAATGGGGATTAATGAGGATCAATCGGGATCAATAGGGGTCAATTGGGTGTCAATGGGGCAATGGGGATCAATGGGGGTGAATAGGGATTAATGAAGATCAATAGGGATTAATGGGGATCAATGGGTGTCAATAGGAATCAGTGGGGATCAATGGGGGTCAATGGAGGTCAACGGGGGTTAACGGAGGTCAATAGCGATCAATTGGGGTCAATTGGGATCAGTGGGGTCAATGGGGATCAACAGGGATCAATGGGGGTCAATGGGGATCAATGGGGGTGTTACCTGGCGCACAGCGCGGCTCCCGGGCCCCCCCGGCACCCGCTCCCGCAGGAAGGGCCGCAGGAAGCGCCGCTGGAGCCGGGACGGATCCAAGAGCTCCAGGAGCTGCCGGAGGGATCGGTCCGAGGAGGGGGGGGGCGCGGCGGGGGGGAGCTGGAACGGGGTCAAATGGGGGGGGTTTGGGTACCCCAATGATGGGGTCTGGGGGGGGGTCTGGGTGCCTCCATGATGGGGTCTGGGGGGGGGGTCTGGGTGCCCCCAGTGATGGGGTCTGGGTGCCCCCAATGATGGGGTCGGGGTGCCCCCAGTGATGGGGTCTGGGTGCCCCCAATGATGGGGTCGGGGTGCCCCCAGTGATGGGGTCTGGGTGCCCCCAATGATGGGGTCTGGGTGCCCCCAGTGATGGGGTCTGGGTGCCCCCAATGATGGGGTGCGGGGGGGTCTGGGTACCCTTATAAGGGGTCTGGGGAGGTCTGGGTGTCCCCAGTGATGGGGTGCGGGGCTCGAGGGGGTCTCAGGGATGTCGGGGCCCGGGGGGGGCCCAGGAGGGGTCTGTGGGGTCCCGATGAGGTCTGCGGGGTCTCGATGGGGTCCCGATGCCGCCCCCCCCCCGCTCACCGGGCCGCGGTCCCGCTCCCCCCGGGGCCAGGCGCTGTAGAGGAGCCCGGCGGCGGCCGCCAACGCCAGCAGCGGCAGCAGCGGCCGCGGGCAGCGGCGGGGCCGGGGGCAGAGCCCGGTAGCGGCCACCGCGTCCGGTACCGGCAGCGGCACCGGCCCGGGCCCGGGCCCCGAACCCGCGGGCCGCGGGCGGCGGGACCCTGCGGCGCCCTTCCGCATGGCGAGGGGCGGGGCCAGCGGGCGACGGGGCCGCCGCGGATTGGGCGAGGGGAGGGCTCGGCCACGCCCCCTTCTGGTCCGCGAGCGCCGCGTCCGGAGCCGGGCGGAGCAGCGTCGGTGTGACGTCACGGGCAACGTGTGACGTCGCGGTGACCGGGGAGGCATCCGCGGTATGATGTCACCCACCATGGGGCCAGCACCCTCCATGGGGTCACTGCTATGGGGCAGCACCTTCTGTAGGATCATTGCCATGGGGCCAGTATCCTCCATAGGGTCATCAGCATGGGGCCAGGCCCCTCCATGAAGCCACTACCATGGGGCCAGCATCCGCCATGGGGTCATTGCCATGGGGCCAGCATCCTCCATGGGTCCAGCACCTTCTGTAGGATCATCGCCATGGGGCCAGCACCCTCCATAGGGCATTGCCATGGAACCAGCGTCCTCCATGGGTCCAGCACCTTCTGCAGGATCATCACCATGGGGCCAGCACCCTCCATAGGGCATTGCCATGGAACCAGCGTCCTCCATGGGTCCAGCACCTTCTGCAGGATCATCGCCATGGGGCCAGCACCCTCCATAGGGCATTGCCATGGAACCAGCGTCCTCCATGGGTCCAGCACCTTCTGCAGGATCATCACCATGGGGCCAGCACCCTCCATAGGGCATTGCCATGGGGCCAGCATCCTCCATGGGTCCAGCACCTTCTGTAGGATCATCACCATGGGGCCAGCACCCTCCATAGGGTCATTGCCATGGGACCAACCCCCTTCATGAGGCCATCACCATGGGGCCAGCATCCTCCATGGGTCCAGCACCTTCTGCAGGATCATCACCATGGGGCCAGCACCCTCCATAGGGTCATTGCCATGGGACCAACCCCCTTCATGAGGCCATCACCATGGGGCCAGCATCCTCCATGGGTCCAGCACCTTCTGTAGGATCATCACCATGGGGCCAGCACCCTCCATAGGGTCATTGCCATGGGACCAACCCCCTTCATGAGGCCATCACCATGGGGCCAGCACCCTCCATAGGGTCATTGCCATGGGACCAACCCCCTTCATGAGGCCATCACCATGGGGCCAGCACCCTCCATAGGGCATTGCCATGGGGCCAGCATCCTCCATGGGTCCAGCACCTTCCGTAGGATCATCACCATGGGGCCAGCCCCCTCCATGAGGCCACTGCCATGGGGCCAGCATCCTCCATGGCACCGGCACCACGGCACCAGCGCCCGGCACGGCTCCATCCCCCCCCCATTTCCACTCCAAACTCGCTCTTTTTGGTTTTCACTCTTCTTTTCCTCCTCATCCATCGCCCCGAACCCCCCCAAACCCCCCCATTCCCCCCCCCCCCCCCTTCACCTCCCGTCCTCGCGCCGCGGCGCCGGATGCACCCAGTGGTTATCGTGCAGCCCCACGCGGCAGCCGGGCGCCTCCTTGTCGGGCCGGCGGCAGCACATCCAATAGGAGCGGCCGTAGGGCAGGTCGTGGTGGTAGGGCTTGGGGTGCCAGCGGCACAGCGACACGTCCCCCTTCTCGTAGCGCTTGCGGCACTGCTTGCAGGGGTCGTCGCGGTAGAGCGGGTCCCGGGTCCACCGCGAGTCGGCGGCGCGGACGCCGAACGTCTCGATGAGGGACTTGAAGTAGTGGCAGGAGCACTTGAGGGCGGCCAGCGCCTGGGTGGGCAGGTAGCTGAAGATCTTCACCATGACGTGCTCCGGCAGCAGCAGCATGTACTGCCGCGGCTCCAGCAGCCGCTGGATCTTGAACCGGATCTCCAGGAAGTCGTGGGACACGTGGCGGTACAACCGGCACAGCGACGGGTCGGATGCCACCGGCTCTGGGTCCGGTGCCGCCGCCGCCGCCGGCTCCTCGGTGATGGGGAAGAGGAAGAGCTGCCCCGGTGGCGGCGGCGGCGGTGGGGAGGGCTCGTCCTTGGGTGCCGCCGGCAGCCGCACCGTCTCCTCCGTCACCTGCTTGGCGCTGTCCTTGCCGTAGAACACGCATTGGTCCACGACGCCGGTCACCACCACGTCCACGTGGAAGCCGGCGGCGCAATCCCGCCCCGGCGCCGCCTCCGCGGAGCCCTCGCACGCGTCCGCCTTGGCCAACGGCGCCGATGCACCCTCAACGCGCGCCGCGGCGTCACCATCGCCATCAGCCTTGGGCCCGGCGGCCGCCAGGAGCAGCTCCACGTTGGTGGGGAGCACGTCCCGGGAGGGGCTGATCAACCGGTACAGGTCGCACGTGATCTTGTCCTTGGCGCGGCCGCCGGCGCCGGCGCCGCTCACGAACACGCAGCCGGGGCGGGCGGCGCTGCCAGGCTCGGTGCCGGCAGCGGGGCCAGCGTGGGGCTCGTGGCCGCTGGCGATGCGGAAGGCGATGCGGACCTCACCGGGTGCCGCCGGCGCTGCCGCTGCCGTGCATTCGGCACCGGGCCGGCACAAGCCGTTGGGTCTGGCGGCACCATCGCGGTGCCGCGACTCGAAGTGGGCGACGGCTTCGGCCACGCGGCTGCAATCGGCGGCGCTCGGCGCTTTGGCATCGCCGCCCGGCGCCTCCACCAGCACCGGGGGGAAGCTCTGCAGCGCCAGCGCCGCGCGCTGCTCCACCAGCGCCACCATCTCCGCCACCGACACCAGCTCGGCCGCCTCAGCCGGCTCCTGGCTGGCGCCCACCGCACTCGCCTTGGCCTTGGCGGCATCGTGGCAGCGCCGGCGCCGCTTGGCTTTGGAGCTGTCGCTGCCCCAGTTGCCCTTCACCTTCATGGTGCTGGCGCGGGCGCCGGTGCCGCACTGGTGCGCCACGAAGAAAGCAACCTTCTCCTTGGTGTTGCCGGGCTTGATGACGTACCACGTGTCCAGCAGCACCCGGCCCTCCTCCGATGCCGGCGTTGGCGGTGCCGGCGGTGCCGCAGCGGCAGGCGGAGCGGTCCCGGTGCCAGTGCCGGTGCCGGTGCCGGGGGGCGGCGTGTTCTCGGTGTGGCGGCAGGAGGGGCTGAAGGGTTTCTTGGCGGTGCCGGGGCCGGCGCATGGCTTGTTCTGGCTGTAGGTGCCGAAGGGCCGCGGGCACCAGAGCTGCAGCTGCGGGAAGGCGTTGGGCTCCATCAGGGCTGCATGGCACTGCCAGGGCGGCCGCCGCGGCGCCGGCACTGCCGAGAGGAGAGCGCTGTTAGCGGGGCTGCTGGGGCCACTATGGGGCCAGTATGGGGATGCTGGGGCCACTATGGGGCTGGTGGGACCAGAATGGGCCCGCTATGGGGCTGGTGGGATGAGCATAGACCCAATATGGGGCTGGTGGGACCACAATGGACCTGCTATAGGGCTGATGGGATGAGCATAGACCCAATATGGGGCTGGTGGGACCAGAATGGGCCCGCTATGGGGCTGGTGGGATGAGCATAGACCCAATATGGAGCTGGTGGGACCACAATGGACCTGCTATGGGGCTGGTGGGATGAGCATAGACCCAATATGGAGCTGGTGGGACCACAATGGACCTGCTATGGGGCTGGTGGGATGAGCATAGACCCAATATGGGGCTGGTGGGACCACAATGGACCTGCTGTGGGGCTGGTGGGATGAGCATAGACCCAATATGGAGCTGGTGGGACCACAATGGACCTGCTATGGGGCTGGTGGGATGAGCATAGACCCAATATGGGGCTGGTGGGACCACAATGGACCTGCTGTGGGGCTGGTGGGATGAGCATAGACCCAATATGGAGCTGGTGGGACCACAATGGACCTGCTATGGGGCTGGTGGGATGAGCATAGACCCAATATGGGGCTGGTGGGACCACAATGGACCTGCTATGGGGCTGGTGGGATGAGTATGGACCCAATATGGAGCTGGTGGGACCACAATGGACCTGCTATGGGGCTGGTGGGATGAGTATGGACCCAATATGGAGCTGGTGGGACCACAATGGACCTGCTATGGGGCTGGTGGGATGAGTATGGACCCAATTTGGGGCAGGTGGGACCAGTATGGACCCGCTATGGGGCTGTGGGTCTCGCTGTGGGTCCCATGGGGTGACCCCAATGCCCCCCACCTTTGCACACGCCCCCAAGCCCCGCCCCTTTCCCAAGCCCCGCCCCCTCACCGCTCCTTGCCCTTAAAGCGCCCGTGGCGCAAAGGGCGCCAGGCCCCGCCCCTCGCCAGCGGCCACGCCCCCTTACAGACCGCACCGGCGAATCAGGAAGCCGCGTTCGGGCCATGCCCATATATGGACGGTGGCAGCGCGGTGGCCCGAGGGGGCGCGGCCGCAGCCAGCGGGGGGCGTGGCCGGCGCGGAGGGGGCGTGGTCACGTGTCCCCGCCCGCCCCGGTCCCGCGTGGGCCCGGCCGGTGCCACCCGCCCCGCACCGGGGGGGTAACGGGAGAGGGGAGAGGGAGGTCTCCGTTGACCCCCGGGGGGTGTCGGGAGGCCGGGCCTACGGGGACACCCCCCCCTCCCCGAGCGCCGTCCCCGGGCCCAGCGGCCGGTACCGAGCGCCGCTGCAGGGCCCGCACCGCCCCCTCCGCCCCCGGGCCCTTGCCCCGGGCCCCGCCCGGTGCCGCCGCCCCTCCCCCGCTCACCGGGCAGGTGCCGGGCGCGGCCGCTCCGCCTCTCCGCGCCGCTTCCGGGGTGCCCCCCGGCGCGTGCGCACAGCCGCCGCGCAGCGCGCCTGCGCCGCCGCGAAGGGGACGATGGGAGTTGTAGTCCGACGGAGACGGTGATGCGGGGACTCCGCGCATGCGCGATGAGCATAAGGCATCCCAGGGTATCCCAGTGCATTCCAGCACATCTCAGTGCATCCCAACGCATCCCAACGCATCCCAGTGCATCCCAACCCATCCTAATGCATCCCAGAGCATCCCAGCACATCCCAACGCATCCCAACTCATCACAACACATCCCAACTCATCACAACACATCCCAGTGTATCCCTACGCATCCCAATGCGTCCCAATGCTTCTCCCAGTGCATCCCAACGCATCTCAGCGCATCCCAGTGTCCCCCCCCCCATTCATTCCACTGCACTCTCAGCTCCATCTCGTGTATTTTTACGGTTCAGACCTGGGGACCCCCCCCCAGACCCCCCCCGAGCACCCAAAGGTGTCAGGGACCCCCCCCAGCACCCCAAGGCATCGGGGACCCCCCCAGACCCCCCCAGCACCCAAAGGCAAAGTGGGACCCCCCAGACCCCCCCATGCATTGGGAACCCCCCCAACCCCCCCCCCCCCAGTGCATGGGGACCCCCCCTCCCCGTTGCCCCCCCCCCTCAGCAGACGCTCTCGGCGCCCGGGTGCCCCCCGGTACCGGGGGGCGGTGGCAGCCGCTGCCCCCCCACGGCCACGTAGCGGCGGCAACCGCGGGGGGGACCCCGGGGGGGGCGGCGGGAAGGGCAGGGGGCGGCGAGGAGACAGCGCTGCCAACCGCGGCGCACCTCGGCCTGCACCTGCGGCACAGCGCCACGCAGCGTCCGAACGGGGAACGGCAGGGAACGGCAGCGCCACGCAGCGTCCGAACGGGGAACGGCAGGGAACGGCAGCGCCACGCAGCGTCCGAACGGGGAACGGCAGGGAACGGCAGCGCCACGCAGCGTCCGAACGGGGAACGGCAGGGAACGGCAGCGCCACGCAGCGTCCGAACGGGGAACGGCAGGGAACGGCAGCGCCACGCAGCGTCCGAACGGGGAACGGCAGGGAACGGCAGCGCCACGCAGCGTCCGAACGGGGAACGGCAGGGAACGGCAGCGCCACGCAGCGTCAGGACCAGGAAAGGCAGCGTCACGATAGGGCACGACAGGACACGACATGGACCCCGCCCCCCCGGGAAGCACCCCAGTACCGCACCTCCTTGTTGACGAAGCAGTAGAGGACGCTGACGACAAGGCCCTGAGGGGGGGGTTATATCGCGATATATCGTGCACACACCCCCATTGCAAGAGCCACCGTCCCATTGCATCCCCCGTACCCAATACCCCATACCCCATATCCCATACCCCACATCCCATACCCCACACCCCACACCCCACATCCCACATCCCATATATCCCATATCCCATCCCCGTATCCCATATCCCGCATCCCACATCCATGCCTGTGATGAGGACAGCAGCACTTGCAGGCAGAGCCGCACCAGGCGCAGGGACCCCCCCCCGGGCCCGTCCCCAGCCAACGCAAAGGCCACTTCGTGCACCCCCAGCAGCGGGATCAGCGTCAGCGTGGACCGGGCCAGCCTGGGGGGGGGGGACGGGACACGATGGGGACCCCCGGGGGGCGACAGGAACCCCCCTCTTGAGGACATGGATGGGGACAGGGCTCCCCGGTGTCCTCACCTGACCCCGGTGTCCTCACCTGACCCTGGTGTCCCCCCGGGACACTTGGTGCGCCCGGACCTTGGCCACCAGGATGCGGACGATGCGGATGAAGACCACGAAGTTCACCTGAGGACATGGAGACAGCAGTGGTGACCCCCCCATATCCCCCCATATCCCCCCCATATCCCCCATATCCCCCCCATATCCCCCCATATCCCCCATATCCCCCCATATCCCCCCATATCCCCCCCATATCCCCCCCATATCCCCCATATCCCCCCATATCCCCCATATCCCCCCCATATCCCCCCATATCCCCCATATCCCCCCCATATCCCCCCCATATCCCCCCATATCCCCCCCATATCCCCCCCATATCCCCCCCATATCCCCCCATATCCCCCCCATATCCCCCGCATATCCCCCCATATCCCCCCATATCCCCCCCATATCCCCCCCATATCCCCCCCATATCCCCCCCATATCCCCCCCATATCCCCCCATATCCCCCCATATCCCCCCCATATCCCCCCATATCCCCCCCATATCCCCCCCATATCCCCCATATCCCCCCATATCCCCCCCATATCCCCCCCATATCCCCCCCATATCCCCCCATATCCCCCATATCCCCCCATATCCCCCCATATCCCCCCATATCCCCCCCATATCCCCCCCATATCCCCCCCATATCCCCCCATATCCCCCATATCCCCCCATATCCCCCCCATATCCCCCATATCCCCCCATATCCCCCCCAAATCCCCCCCATATCCCCCCCATATACCCCCAATTCCCTGCCATGTACCACCCATATCCCCCCATATCCCCCCCATATCCCCCCCATGTACCCCCTATATCCACCCCCATGTCCCCCACATATCCCCCCCATATACCCCCATATCCCCCCATATCCCCCCCATATCCCCCCATATCCCCCCCATATCCCCCCCATATCCCCCCATATCCCCCCATATCCCCCCCAAATCCCCCCCATATACCCCCAATTCCCTGCCATGTACCACCCATATCCCCCCCTTGTGCCCCCCATATCCCCCCCATGTACCCCCTATATCCACCCCCATGTCCCCCACATATCCCCCCCATATCCCCCCATATCCCCCCCATATCCCCCATATCCCCCATATCCCCCATATCCCCCCATATCCCCCCATATCCCCCATATCCCCCCTATCCCCCCATATCCCCCATATCCCCCCATATCCCCCCCATATCCCCCATATCCCCCCATATCCCCCCATATCCCCCCCAAATCCCCCCCATATCCCCCCCATATACCCCCAATTCCCTGCCATGTACCACCCATATCCCCCCCTTGTGCCCCCCATATCTCCCCCATGTACCCCCTATATCCACCCCCATGTCCCCCACATATCGCCCCCATATCCCCCCATATCCCCCCCATATCCCCCATATCCCCCATATCCCCCATATCCCCCATATCCCCCCATATCCCCCATATCCCCCCATATCCCCCCATATCCCCCCCAAATCCCCCCCATATACCCCCAATTCCCTGCCATGTACCACCCATATCCCCCCCTTGTGCCCCCCATATCCCCCCCATGTACCCCCTATATCCACCCCCATGTCCCCCACATATCCCCCCCATATCCCCGCTATGCCCCCCCCATGTCCCCATCACCCACCGCCACGGCCACCAGGATGGGGCACCGGATGATCCACCACACTGCCGGCTTCTCGTTCCTCTCCCAGCATCTGCCACGGGTCCCGGTCACCCTGGTCCCCCCTTGGGGACCCCGAGGGGACAAAGGGGGGGGACATGGAACGGGGGGGGGGGGGGGGGGGTTCGGGGGTCTCACCCCTCGTTCTCATAGAGGTACCGCACCACCACCCATGGGACCACGAAGAGCAGGGGGGCACCTGGAGGGGAGGAGGTTGTGGGGATGTGGGATATGAGATATAGGGATATGAGGTTTGGGATATGGGGTATGGGGTATGGGGTATGGGATATGGGGTATGGGGTATGGGATATGGGGTATGGGGTATGGGGTATGGGATATGGGGTATGGGATATCGGGTATGGGGTATGGGATATGGGGTATGGGATATCGGGTATGGGGTATGGGATATGGGGTATGGGATATGGGATATGGGGTATGGGATATGGGATATGGGATATGGGGTATGGGGTATGGGATATGGGATATGGGGTATGGGATATGGGATATGGGATATGGGGTATGGGATATGGGGTATGGGGTATGGGATATGGGGTATAGGATATGGGGTATGGGATATGGGATATGGGGTATGGGATATGGGATATGGGGTATGGGATATGGGATATGGGATATGGGGTATGGGGTATGGGGTATGGGGTATGGGGTATGGGATATGGGATATGGGGTATGGGGTATGGGATATGGGGTATGGGATATGGAGTATGGGGTATGGGGTATGGGGTATGGGATATCGGGTATGGGGTATGGGGTATGGGGTATGGGGTATGGGATATGGGGTATGGGGTATGGGATATGGGGTATAGGATATGGGGTATGGGATATGGGGTATGGGATATGGGGTATGGGATATGGGATATGGGGTATGGGATATGGGGTATGGGATATGGGGTATGGGATATGGGGTATGGGATATGGGATATGGGGTATGGGATATGGGGTATGGGATATGGGGTATGGGGTATGGGATATGGGGTATGGGATATGGGATATGGGGTATGGGGTATGGGATATGGGGTATGGGATATCGGGTATGGGGTATGGGGTATGGGATATGGGGTATGGGATATGGGATATGGGATATGGGATATGGGATATGGGGTATGGGGTATGGGATATGGGATATGGGGTATGGGATATGGGGTATGGGGTATGGGATATGGGGTATGGGATATGGGATATGGGGTATGGGGTATGGGGTATGGGGTATGGGATATGGGATATGGGGTATGGGGTATGGGATATGGGGTATGGGGTATGGGATATGGGATATGGGATATGGGGTATGGAGTATCGGGTATGGGGTATGGGATATGGGATATGGGGTATGGGGTATGGGATATGGGATATGGGGTATGGGATATGGGGTATGGGGTATGGGGTATGGGATATGGGATATGGGGTATGGGGTATGGGGTATGGGTATGGGGTATGGGATATGGGATATGGGGTATGGGGTATGGGTATGGGGTATGGGATATGGGATATGGGGTATGGGGTATGGGATATGGGGTATGCGGTATGGGATATGGGATATGGGGTATGGGATATGGGATATGGGGTATGGGATATGGGGTATGGGATATGGGATATGGGGTATGGGGTATGGGATATGGGGTATAGGATATGGGGTATGGGATATGGGATAAGGGATATGGGGTATGGGATATGGGGTATGGGATATGGGATATGGGGTATAGGATATGGGGTATGGGATATGGGATATGGGGTATGGGGTGTGGGATATGGGGTATAGGATATGGGATATGGGATATGGGATATGGGGTATGGGGTATGGGGTATGGGATATGGGATATGGGATATGGGATATGAGGTATGGGGTATGGGATATGGGGTATGGGGTACGGGACATGGGTCTCACCCCATCCGAGGAGCAGGAATGCCGGGAGGCAGCGCTCTCCGGAGAAGGCCGCCAGCACCAGCAGCTTGTGCAGGAAGAGCCCCTCGGCCAGCAGCCACCCGTAGTTGGCTCCCACGCAGTACTGGGTGATGGCCTGGGCCAGGCGGCACCCGGCCACCGCCTGCACCGGGACGGCACCGGGACGGCACCGGGACAGCGGCCATGGCGGGGGAGCAGGCGGGGTAATGGGGACCAAGCTCCCATCCTCGTGTCCCGCATCCCACCGCATCCCGGCATCCCCCCCGCCATGGCCCCCCCATGGTCCCCCCCGCACCTCGTGGCGCAGCCCCTGCAGCGGGTGCCCGCTGCCGGCCCGCAGGCGGCGCTGCAGGAGCGCGTCCCGGGTCAGGATGGAGCCGGCGCGGAGCACGAAGGACACGAACAGGTTCGCGTGGATGAAGTTGCGGGTGCAGCGCAGGCGCCTGGGCAGCAGCGGGAGGGGCATGGTTCGTGCCGCCCCATAGCATGGGGGTCCCATCACCATAGGTACCCATCACCGTGGGTGAACATCACTATGGGTACCCCATCACTATGGGTACCGGTCACTATGGGTGCCCCTCACTATGGTTACCCCATCACTATGGGTGCCCATCACTACAGGTACCCCATCATTATGGGTACCCCATCACTACGGGTGCCCATCACTATGGGTGGCCGTCACTATGGGTGCCCCATCACTATGGGTGCCCCATCACTATGGGTGCCCCATCACTATGGGTGCCCGTCACTATGGGTGCCCCATCACTATGGGTGCCCCATCACTATGGGTCCTCATCACTTTGGGTGCCCCATCACTTTGAGTGCCCCATCACTATGGGTGCCCCATTGCCGTGGGTGAACATCACTATGAGTACCCCATCACTATGAGTACCCCATCACTATGAGTACCCCATCACTATGAGTACCCCATCACTATGGGTCCCCATCACTATGGGTGCTGGGTCGGTACCTGAAGAGCAGCAGCAGCAGCAGCGCCAGGACCAGGGCGACGAGGGACAGGGAGTACCCGACGGTGTAAAGCAGCCGGAGCTGCTCCAGCAGCCAGGCCTGGCGCTGCGGGACGGCACCGGCACCGGGAACACGGCACCGACACCATAGGAACACAGCACGGAGTTAATGGCATGGGATGGAGGAGCACGGGGTGGGATGGAGGAGCACGGGGTGGGATGGAGGAGCACGGGGTGGGATGCAGGAGCACGGGATTGGATGGAGGAGCACGGGGTGGGATGCAGGAGCACGGGGTGGGATGGAGGAGCACGGGGTGGGATGCAGGAGCACGGGGTGGGATGCAGGAGCACGGGGTGGGATGGAGGAGCACGGGGTGGGATGCAGGAGCACGGGGTGGGATGCAGGAGCACGGGGTGGGATGCAGGAGCACGGGGTGGGATGGAGGAGCACGGGGTGGGATGCAGGAGCACGGGGTGGGATGGAGGAGCACGGGGTGGGATGCAGGAGCACGGGGTGGGATGGAGGAGCACGGGGTGGGATGCAGGAGCACGGGGTGGGATGGAGGAGCACGGGGTGGGATGCAGGAGCACGGGGTGGGATGCAGGAGCACGGGGTGGGATGGAGGAGCACGGGGTGGGATGCAGGAGCACGGGGTGGGATGCAGGAGCACGGGATTGGATGGAGGAGCACGGGGTGGGATGGAGGAGCACGGGGTGGGATGGAGGAGCACGGGATGGGATGCAGGATCACGGGGTGGGATGGAGGAGCACGGGGTGGGATGGAGGAGCACGGGGTGGGATGCAGGAGCACGGGGTGGGATGCAGGAGCACGGGGTGGGATGGAGGAGCACGGGGTGGGATGGAGGAGCACACACGGGGTGATGGCACCCGCAGCGCCCGGGACCCGGCGCAGCGCACGGCACAGCTTGACACGGACCAACGCGGCTCGGAGCTGCACGCTCCGGCGCATCCCAGCATCCCCCCGCTCATCCCACGCTGCCTCATCCCAGCGCATCTCGGCTCATCCCAGCACGGGGCACGGCAGCGTGACACAGCCCGGCCCGGCACCTCCGGCTTGTGCTGGCACCCCATAGCCTCCTATAGCCCCGCATAGCGCCCCATAGTCCCCATAGCCCCCATACCCCCCATAGCCCTCATAGCCCCCACAGCCCCCATGCCCCCCATAACCCCCATACAACCAGAGCCACCATACCACCCATACCCCCATACCCCCCATAGCCTCCATACCCCCCATAGCCCCCATAGCCCCCGTACCTGCAGCGGCTGCTCGGGCGCGGGGTCCTCGCACTGTCCATGGTCCTGCCACGGCCGCCCGGTGCCGTCGCTGACCCAGCGCCCGTCGGGGCCGCACCGCCGGAACACGAACCCCCCCTGCACTGTGCCCGGTGTCACCCCACGGGGCTGCCCCACAGATGAGACCCCCATCACCCCCCCGTGTCCGTGCCCCCCATCTCCCCCCATGTACCTCGGTGGTGCCAGGGCAGGTAGGGGGGGCAGGGGACGCTGGCGGTGCTGTTGGGGGCCGCGTCCCCCCAGCACGCGTAGAGGTCGAAGCTGCGGTTGCAAACGGGCCCTGGGGGGTGCTGGGGGTCAAGGGGGGAGCCGGAGGGGGGTCACCGTCACCCCAAACTCCCCCCCCCCCCATTGCCGGGGCTCACCGGGGGCCGGGGGGTCAAGGCTCAGGCGCTGCTCACAGGCCTGGCGGTACCGGAGCCACGCAGCCAGGGTGGCACGGGCAGAGCGGTCCTGCGGGACACAGGGATGGAGCCATTGGGGATGGAGCCTTTGGGATGGAGCCATTGGGGATGGAGCCATTGGGGATGGAGCCTTTGGGATGGAGCCATTGGGGATGGAGCCATGGGGATGGAGCTACTGGGGATGGAGCCATTGGGGATGGAGCCATTGGGGATGGAGCCATGGGGATGGAGCCATTGGGGATGGAGCCTTTGGGATGGAGCCATTGGGGATGGAGCCATTGGGGATGGAGCCATGGGGATGGAGCCATTGGGGATGGAGCCATTGGGGATGCAGCCATTGGGGATGGAGCCATTGGGGATGGAGCCATTGGGGATGGAGCCATGGGGATGGAGCCATTGGGGATGGAGCCTTTGGGGATGCAGCCATTGGGGATGGAGCCATTGGGGATGGAGCCATTGGGGATGGAGCCATTGGGGATGGAGCCTTTGGGATGGAGCCATTGGGGATGGAGCCATTGGGGATGGAGCCATGGGGATGGAGCTACTGGGGATGGAGCCATTGGGGATGGAGCCATTGGGGATGGAGCCATTGGGGATGGAGCCATGGGGATGGAGCCATTGGGGATGGAGCCTTTGGGGATGGAGCCATGGGGATGGAGCCATTGGGGATGGAGCCATTGGGGATGGAGCCATTGGGGATGGAGCCATGGGGATGGAGCCATTGGGGATGGAGCCTTTGGGGATGGAGCCATGGGGATGGAGCCATTGGGGATGGAGCCATTGGGGATGGAGCCTTGGGGATGGAGCTACTGGGGATGGAGCCATTGGGGATGGAGCCATGGGGAGAGCAACGGGGTGGCATCAACACAGGGACAGTGCCATGGGGGGCATCAACGTGGGGACATCAACATGGGGCCACCCCACTGGGACACAGACGCACACCTGGGGGTCCCAGCTCTCACCTCAGCCCCACGCAGGACCCGGTGGAGCAGGGAGGGGGACGCTGCCCAGTGCCCCATGGCAACAGCTCCTGCGAGAGGGCAGCACCATGGGGCTGGGAGGCAGCACCACGTGTCCCTTTTGTCCCCATGCCCCTTGTCCCCCCTTCACCCTCCAATGTCCCGTGCCCCCCCATGTTCCAGGGCCCCCCCCATATCCCTTATCCTCCCCATGTCCCTTATCCCCCTCCATAACCCTTACCCTGCCCATGTTCCGGTGCCCCCCCCATATTCCTTATCCCCCCCATACCCCTTGTGCCCCCCATCCCTTGTCCCCTCCTCGTCCCTTATCACCCCCTTTGTCCCCCCCATGTCCCGGCCCCCCCCCGCACCCTCAGGTCCCCGGTACCTGCTCCTCGCGGGGCTCTGCCGCCCTCGGGGCACCGGCACCGGCGGCACCGCCCCGGGAAGGGCGGGGGACGGGGGACGGGGCTCTGGTGGAGCAACGTGACCCGGGGCGGGGGGGGGCACCCGGCAGGGTCCCATTGTCACTATGGGAACCCTAGTGTCACTATGGGGGTGCCATTGTCACTATGGGGGGTCCCATTGTCACTATGGGAACCTTATTGTCACTATGGGGGGTCCCAGCATCACTGTGGGGGTCCCATTGTCACATTGGGGGTCCCAGTGTCATTTACGGGGGTCCCATTGTCATTATGGGGGTCCCAGTCTCAATAAGGGGGAGCCAGTGTCACTGTGGGAATCCTATTGTCACTGTGGGGGTCCCGGTGTCACTTAGGGGGGGTCCGAGTATCACTAAGGGGGTCCCAGTGCCAATTAAAGGGGTCCTAATGTCACTATGGGATCCCCAGTATCACCTAGGGGGTCCCAGTGTCAATTAGAGGGGTCCCAATTTCAATTACGGGGTCCCAGCGTCACTATGGGGGGGTCCCAGTATCATTTAGGGGGTCCCATTGTCACTATGGGGCTCCCAATATCATTTAGGGGGTCCCAGTGCCAGTTAAAGGGGTCCCAGTATCATTTAGGGGTCCCATTGTCACTGTGGGGCTCCCAATATCATTTAGGGGGTCCCAGTGCCAGTTAAAGGGGTCCCAGTATCATTTAGGGGGTCCCATTGTCACTATGGGGGTCCCATTGTCGCTATGGGCGCCCCAGTTCACACGGAGGCGGGGGGGGGGCGTGGCCATCTCCAGGAGGGGGCGTGGCCAGCAGGGTTGGGGCGTATCCTAGCAACGGAAAGGGAGGGGCGTGTCCTCGCGGCGAGGGGCGGGGCTTACCCGGAAGGGGGCGCGTCCCCGCCCTCCCTCCCGGCGCGCGTCGCGCGCGCTCTGACGTCACCCCGCGCGCCCCCCCACCCCACCCCCCCCCCTTCCCGCCGGCGGCGCGCGATGGTGGCGGGCGCGTTCCCGCTGGCGAAGCTGCTGACGCTGGGCGCGCGCCAGCTGAGCCGCCCCCTGGCGGCGCGCATCAAGGCCGGGGCGCGCGCGAGCCCCTTCTTCCGCACGTGCATCTGCCTCCCGCCCGCGCAGCGTGAGCCGGGGGGGGGGGGGACACACAACGGGAATGGGGGGGGAACGGGAATGGGGGGGGGGAACGGAAATGGGGGTGGGAACGGGAAGGGGGGGGGAACGGGAATGGGAGGGGTCAGTGGGAATAGGGGGAGTGTCATTGGGAATGGGAGGGGTGCCAGTGGTTATGGAGGGGTCATTGGGAATGGGAAAGGGCAGTGGGTATGGGGGGGTCAATGGGAATGGGAAGGGGTCATTGGGAATGGGAGGGGGCAGTGGGTATGGGGGTGTCAATGGGAATGGGAAGGGGTCATTGGGAATGGGAGGGGGGCACCTGGAAGAGGGTGGTGTCATTGGGAATAGGGGGTAAGTGGGAAAGGGAGGGGTCACTGGGAATGGGAGAGGGCAGTGGGTATGGGGGGGTCAATGGGAATGGAGAGGGTACCTGATTATTGGCGGGGTCACTGGGAATGGGAGGAGGGCACTTGTAAGGGCGTGGTCAGTGGGAATGGGGGG
Organism: Psittacula echo; assembly: GCF_963264785.1. Lineage (NCBI taxonomy): Eukaryota > Metazoa > Chordata > Aves > Psittaciformes > Psittacidae > Psittacula > Psittacula echo. Next base: position 588,631 of record NC_137764.1, read on the forward strand.
AGTGTCGTTGGGAATAGGGGGTCATCGGTTATGGGGGGGGTCATTGGGAATGGGAGAGGACAGTGAGTATGGGGAGTCAACGGGAATGGGAAGGGGTCATGGGGAGTGGGAGGGGGGCAGCTGGAAGAGGGTGGTGTCATTGGGAATAGGGGTTCATTGGGAAAGCAGGGGGTCATTGGGAATGGGAGAGGGCAGTGGTTATGGAGGGGTGAATAGGAATGGGAAGGGGTCATTGGAAATGAGAGGAGGGCAGCTGGAAGGGGGTAGCGACATTGGGAATGGGAGGGGGGTCAGTGGGTATGGATGGGGGCGTCAGGACTGGGGGAATGGGAGGCGGTGGGGGACTGGGGTGACCACTGGGAGCGGGGGGGTCGGCGGTGACCGGGCCCCCGTTGCAGTGTACCACTGGGTGGAGATGCGCGCCAAGATGCGGCTCATGGGCTTCCGCGGCGCGGCGGTGAAGCCGCTCAACGAGGAGGCTGCGGCGGAGCTGGGGGCCGAGCTGCTGGGCGAGGCCATCGTGTTCGGCGTGGGGGGGCTCTGCCTCTACCTCGAGTACGCGCGGCAGGCGGGGGCCGCCCGGCGCCGGGAGGAGGAGCAGGCGGCGGCCATGCGGGACCTGCGCGACCGCCTCGACCGCCTGCACCGCGAGGTCGAGGCTTTGGCGGGAAACCGCCCCGCTGGACACGCCCCCGAGGGGTCAAGCCCCGCCCCTGTAGGCGCGAACCCCGCCCCCGCCGGGTCAAGCCCCGCCCCTGTAGGCGCGAATCCCGCCCCCACCGGGTCAAGCCCCGCCCCCTTAGGCGCGAACCCCGCCCCCGCTGGGGTGGCCACGCCCAATAAACTGTGATTGGTGCTCACGCCTTTTTCCCGCCGGGAATGAGGGGCGGGGCTAAGGGGGGGTGGGCGGGGTCAGTGCACAGGGGGTGTGGCCTTGTGAAAGGGGCGGGGCTTCTGGAGGTCAATGGGGGGGTAAAGGTGACGCGAGGACACGGGGGGAGGTCGTGTACAAAACCGTGTTTATTGCGGCGGGGTCACCCCCAAATAACCCCAAAAAAGGTGAAAAACCTAAAAGTGGCCTAAAAAGGGCCCCCAGGAGGTCCCTGCAGTGTCGGGGGGAAGGGGGGTGGGGAGCACAGTGCGGGGGGGGCTGCTGGGGCCCCCCCAAAGCGGTAAGGCACAGCCTGGGGGTGCCCAGGGTGGTGGAAGGGGGGAGGGAGGAGTAGGGACTCCCCTACAGCCCCAAATCGGGGGTCGGGGGGGGGGGTCAGGGCTGGCTCCGCTTCCGCAGCTCCATCACGAAGGCTGGGGGGGGGATGCAGTGTCATGGGGGGTCTGCAATAACCCCCCCATTGCCACTCTAAGCACCCCCATTTCCCCCCACCGACTTCCACATTACCCCTCATTGAAACCTCCCATTGCCCCCCCAAGGACTCCCCCCAATGACCCCCTATTCCCCCCCCCCAATGACCCCCCCATTGCACTCCACCTTCAATGATCTCCTCCTTCATCTTCTGCAGCTCCCTCCTCATCTCCTCTAGCAGCTCCTGGGGCAAAGGGGGCGGGGCAACAGGATGAGAATGTATTTAGGGGGACCCCCGACCCCCCCCCCAAATTCCGAACCCCTCCCCAGTACCTGTTTGATTCGCTCCAGTTCGGGCTCCTCAGTGGGAGCGGGGGGGTCGCTGGGGGCAGCTGGAGCGGCCGACTTCATCCTGGGGGGAGGGGAGCAGAAATAAGTTGGGAACCCCCCCAACCTACTTGGAACCCCCCAAACTGCCCCCCAAAACCCACCTGGGCAGCGTGTAGCTCCCCTTCTCCCACGGCCTCCGCATGGGTTCTGTGGGGAGAGGGTGCTGGCTGAGGGGCGTACCCCAAAAATGCCCCCCCCCAACCCCATCACCTCCCCCCAAACCCCTCAAAATGCCCTTAAACCCCCTCAAATGCCTCCAAAACGCCCCTAAACGCCCTCAAACCGCCCCTAAACTGGTTTAAAACGCCCCTAAAAGCATCCAAACGCCCTTAAACCCCCTCAAGCGTCCCGCCCCCCCAAGCTGGACTACATTTCCCATCATGCCCAGCAACGGGAGCGCGCCGCGGGGCACGCTGGGAGCTGTAGTCCTCGCCGCTCACCCGCGGGCTGCCCCTGGGTCTTAGTGCCCGACTCCGCCTCGTCCTGCGGGGACAAGAGCGAGGGGTCGGGGTGGGGGGGACACGGAGGGTGGACACAGGGGCGGTCCACAGGGATCTGAGGACAAGGGAAGGAGCAGCAGGATGGGTGGCAGCCCCCCTAGATCGGTATTTTGGGGGGGGAACCCCAAAATCGGTATTTTTGGGGTAAACCCCCCCAAAATTGGTATTTTTTGGGGGGAAAAGACCCCCAAATTGGTGTTTTGGGGGGGGCACTGACGTTGGTGACGTCCTCGTCCCTCTTTGGCGCTGGTTTGTCCCCCTGCAGCGTGGCTTTCCTCCTTGACGGGGGCAAAGAGGGGGTCGGGTCAGCGCGGGTACCCCCATTTGAGGGTACCCCCATTTGAGGGGGGCTCCCCCCATTTCCCCATCCTCCCCCCCCCCTCACCGTCGGGCCAGCATCGCGTTCATCTCCTCCATCAAACCCCCCCCCCCCGTGCCACCCCGGGCACCGTCACCCTTGGGGGGTGCAGGGGGGGTCCCCGCTCCCGCTGCCTCCTCCTGCTGTGACAAAGGGGGAGGGTGTGAAACCGAGCCCCCCCCCGCCATAGAAACCCCCCCCCCAATTCCTTGCCCTCACCTTGACCCTCCGGAGCTTGGCCCCCGCGATGGCAGCGGCGAAACCAGGCCCCCCCCCCCCCCCGGCAGCCCCCGGTAACGGGGGGGCCCCCGGGACCCCCGCGGCTGGGGGTGGGGCAGGAGGTGGGGGGGGTCCCGGCGGGGGTGGGGGACCAGGGGGCGGCGGGGGTGCTCCAGCGGGGGGGCCTGGGGAGGGTTATGGGGTGAGGGGGGTTATGGGGTGACCCCAGGTCAGTTTTGGGGCCCCCCCCCTCCCCATCACCAACCTGCGGCCGCCATGCGGTGCTCGGGGTCCTCCAGCGGCTGCCTGAGGGTTGGGGGGGGGTCAGCACCCATGGGGACCCCCGTAGGGTGGGGGGGACCCCGCAGTTTGAGGGGGGGGGCACCCACCTCTCCTGGGGGTCGGGGTCTTCCGCGCTGTCGGGGTCTGGCCAGGAAAGGGGGGTGCCTGGGGGGGGGGGAGGGGTGTCAAGGTGAGGCCATGGGGGGGGGGGGCTCAGGGTCATGGGGGGGTCTCAGGGTGCCCGGGGCCCCCCCCCTCACCCTCGTCCAGGGCCCGCAGCGCCCGGAGGACGGCGTCGGCGAAGGCGGCGGCCTCGCGGGGGGCGCCGAAGCTGAGCCCCCAGACCCGCCGCGCCTCCCGCCACTGGTGGAACTGCGGCGTCACCGCGCTATAGCGCAGCCCCCGGCCCAGCGGCAGGTTCAGCACCACCTGCGGGACAGCGGCAGCCGGGGGTGCCCCAGAGAGAGCCCCGGAGCCCATGGGTGAAGCATGGAGAGCCCAGCACCCATGGGTGCCCCATGGAGACCTCAACACCCATGGGTGCACCATGGAGAGCCCAGAGCCCGAGGGTGCCCCATGGAGACCACAGCACCCATGGGTGTCCCATAAAGAGCCCAGCGCCCAGGGGTGTCCCATACAGAGCCCAGTACTCATGGGTGCCCCCTGGAGAGCCCAGCACCCATGGGTGTCCCATAGAGAGCCCAGCGCCCAGGGGTGTCCCATAGAGAGCCCAGTACTCATGGGTGCCCCCTGGAGAGCCCAGCACCCATGGGTGTCCCATGGAGACCTCGACACCCATGGGTGTCCCATGGAGACCACCCAGTACCCATGGTTCCCCATGGAGACCATGGCGCCCGTAGGCGCCCCATAGAGAACCCCAGCATCCATTGGTGTCCCATGGGCACCCTCCCCGCACCCATGGGTGTCTGATGGAGACCCCTCCCAACACCCATGGGTGTCCCATAGAGACCCCAGCACCCATAGGTGCCCCATAGAGGACCCTCCCAGCACCCATGGGCGCCCCACGGAAACCCCCCAGCATTCATAGTTGCCCCATAGCCCCCAGCACCCATGGGTGCCCCATAGACCACCCCATGCCAAGCATTGCTCCATACCCCCCCCAGCACCCATGGGTGCCCCGCGGTCTCTACAGCACCCACGAGTGCCCCATGCCCACCCCACGCCCTATCTTGACCCATAGACCCTCGTACACCCATGGGTGCCCATAGAGCACCCTTATGCCAAGCATTGCCCCATACCCCCCCCAGCACCCATGGGTGCCTCACCTGCTGATCGGGCTGCATCTTGCGCCCCACCAGGCGGAAGCCGTGGGTGCCGGGGTGATGGAAGAGCTGGACACAGCTCAGGGCCTGCGGCCCCCCCCCCGCCGGCACCCACTGCTTGTGGGGGTCATCGTAGAGCAGCACGGCCGCCCGGGCGCTGCACAGCACCCGCTCGCTGCGGGGGGGACGGGGGGCACCCATGGGTGCTGGGGACCGCCGCTTATGGGGCCCTATTATAGGGACCCCCCTGCGTGCTGCACCCCCCCCATTGGAGGCACCAGCCCTGGGGCACCCCCGGACGCTGCCCCCCCCTTCCCGCCCCCCCTTTTCCTTCCTCTTCTCCCGGGGCCGCGACATCCGGGAGCGGGGGGGAGGGGGCCGGTGTCACCCCCTGAGTCCCGCTTGGTACCGGGAGGCTCCCGGTGCTCCCGGTATCCCCCAGTGCCCGGTCCCGGTACTTCCCGGTGCTCCCGGTGCCCCTTCCCGGTGCTCCCAGTGCTCCCGGTACCAATTCTCGGGGCTTTCCGGTGCCTCCACTACTCCCAATGCCCCCGGTGCCAGTCCCCGGTACTCCCGGTTCCCCCCGGTTCCAGTTCCCGGTATTCCCAGTGCTCCCAGTGTCCCCCGGTGCCTGTTCACGGTATTCCCGGTATTCCCGGTGCCCCCCGGTTCCAGTTCCCGGTATTCCCGGTGTTCCCGGTGCGCCCCGCAGCCGGTTCCCGGTGGCCCCCGGAGCCGGTTCCCGGTGTTCCCGGTATTCCCGGTGCTCCCGCCCCCCCGCTCACCTCATGCTGGCGGCGGCGACGCTGCGGCCAGGCCGGGCCCTTCCGGTGGCGGCGACGGGGGGGAAGGACCGGACGGTCCCGGCCCGAGGCCACGCCACCCCCCAGGCCACGCCCTACCGGATCCCGGTGCCCGGTGTCGGTTCCCGGTTCCCCGTTCCCGGTGCCCCGTGCACGGATCCCTGTGTCGGTGCCCGGTTCCCGGCGCTGGTTCCCGATGTCGGTTCCCGGTTCCCTGTTCCCGATGTCGGTTCCCGGTTCCCGGTGTCTGTTCCCGATTCCCCGTGCCCCGAGCTCGGACCCCGGTCCCGGTTCCCGCTTCTCTGTTCCCGGTTCCCGATTCCCGGCTCCCCTCGGTCCCGCCCCGGGCCCCGCCCGCCGCCGCCCCGCCCCCGCCGCCGCCGCCGCCGCCCTTTGTCCGCCGCCGTTGCCGCGGGCCCCGCCATGGCGGAGCGGTGATGGGCGGCGGGGCCGGCCCGGGGATAACGGGGCCGAGGGGAACCGGGAGCCTCATGCAGGGGCCGCCGCCATGGGGCAGGTCCTGGGCTTCGCCCACTGCAGTAGGAACCGGGAACCGGGGGCAGGGAGGGGCGGCGGCACCGGGAGCAGCTGCGGATGGAGGGGACCGGGATCGGGATGGAGAACCGGGAGGGACCGGGGATGGGGAACCGGGAACCGGGAGGTGCCGGCGATGGGGGAATAGGGATGGAGAACCAGAAGGGACCGGGAATGGGGAACCGGGGAGACGGGGATGGGGAACCGGGACGGGGGGACCGGGAGTGGCCGGGAACGGGGGCACCGCGGTAGGAACCGGGAACGGGGAGGGACAGGAATGGGGGGGAAGCGGGGCACTGGTTCGGGACTGGGGGGACGAGGAGGGTCCGAGGACAGGGATAACGGGGGCGGCGGCACCGGGAGTGGCCGGGAATGGGGGTATAGGGATGGAGGAACCGGGGATGTAGGTACCGGGATGGAGGGACCGGGGATGGGGGGGGTACCGGGATAGAGCGACTGGGGATGCGGGTACCGGGGATGGGGGGTACAGGGGATGGGAGGTACCGGGAAGGGGGGGTACCGTGGATGGGGGGACCGGGGATGGGGGTACCGGGGATGGGGGGTACCGGGAAGGGGGGTACCGTGGATGGGGGTACCGGGGATGGGGGTACCGGGAAGGGGGGTACCGGGGATGGGGGTACCGGGGATGGGGGTACCGGGGATGGGGGGTACCGGGAAGGGGGGGTACCGGGAAGGGGGGGTACCGTGGATGGGGGTACCGGGGATGGGGGTACCGGGGATGGGGGGTACCGGGAAGGGGGGGTACCGGGGATGGGGGCACCGGGGATGGGGGGTACCGGGAAGGGGGGGTACCGGGGATGGGGGTACCGGGGATGGGGGGTACCGGGAAGGGGGGGTACCGGGGATGGGGGGTACCGGGGAGGGGGGTACCGGGGATGGGGGTACCGGGGATGGGGGGTACCGGGAAGGGGGGGTACCGGGAAGGGGGGGTACCGGGGATGGGGGTACCGGGGATGGGGGTACCGGGAAGGGGGGGTACCGGGAAGGGGGGGTACCGGGGATGGGGGTACCGGGGATGGAGGGTACCGGGAAGGGGGGGTACCGGGGATGGGGGTACCGGGGATGGGGGGTACCGGGAAGGGGGGGTACCGGGGATGGGGGGTACCGGGAAGGGGGGTACCGGGGATGGGGGTACCGGGGATGGGGGGTACCGGGGAGGGGGGTACCGGGGATGGGGGTACCGGGGATGGGGGGTACCGGGAAGGGGGGGTTCCAGGACACCGGGGTACGGCGTGACGGGGGGAGGGGGGCAGTGCTGGAGCCGATTTGGGGGTGCCGGGACAAGGGGGATCCCCACGGCCCCACCCCCCTTTTGTGTGTCCCCCCCCCAGAAGAGGCTCCGTCCACGGCCTCCACCACCCCGGACTCCACGGAGGGTGAGCGCGGCCGAACCCCCCCTTTGGGGGCGCAGATTTTGGAGGGGGGGGAAATCCCAAACCCCCCCCATTGACCCCCCGCAACCCCCCCAAAGGTGGCCCCGAGGAGCCCGAGTTCCCCCCCGAGCTTGCGGCAGCCTCGGAGCCCCCCGAGGAGGAAGAGGAGGATGAAGATGGGGGGACCCCCCCCCGGACCCCGCTCCGCGAGCTCACCTTCTCTTACATCGCCTTTGGGGGGGGGGGCAGCGCCCCCCAAACCGAGCCCGGTCCCCGCTGCCGCCGGGACCCCCGTCGGGGCCGCTCCCCCCGCCTGGGCTCGGGCCCCCTTCCCCGGGGGCCGGACCCCCATTTAGGGGTCAGAGCCCCCCCAAAGAGGCCCGGGGAGCCCCCGGCCCCCCCCGGGGGGGGGCTGGAGGTGGGGGGGGCCCTGCCGGTGAGGGGGGAGGCCGAGATGGAGGAGCCCCGGATGAGGCCGGGTATGGGGGGGGTTGCGGGGGGGTCATGGGGGTCCCCCAAGAGGGTGTGGGGGCAATGGGAGCTCATGGAGGTCCCCAAGGGGGTCATTGGGGGTCATGGGGGGGTCCCCAAGGGGGGCTGGGTGTCGTGGGGAGGCCTCAGAGGGGGCTGGCCACAATGGGGGGGTCATGAGGGTTCATGGGGGTGTTCTCAAAGGGGGCTGGGGGCAATGGGGGGTTACAGGGGCGAATGGAGGCCATGGGGGGGCCATGGGGTGGTCCCTAAGGGGGGGTTGGGAGCAATGGGGGTGTCCCCAATGTGCACTCGGTGCCACAGGGGGGCCCGGGGGGCGTCTCGGCTACGGGGGTGTCCCCATAACCCTTTGACCCCCCCATTCCCTCAGCAGCCCCCCCCCAGCCCGCAGGGGGCGCCCCGCAGCCGCCCCCTCCCGCGCCCCCTGCGGAGCCCCCCCCGAGCCCGGACCCGCCTCCGGCGCCCCCCGACCAATCAGCGAGCCCGGCGGGCGCTGATGTGCTGGGTGAGCAGCCAATCAGCGCCCCGGGGAGCGGCCCGCGGGGGGGAGCTCAGGGCGGGGGGGGGCCCGGGGTCCGGTTGCGGGGAGGACCCGGGCGGCGGCGCGGGATTGGCCGCTAAAAATAGGGGTGACCCCCCCGGGCCCCCCCGGCAGCGCCAGCGGGAGCCATGGAGAGACAGGGTGGGGGGGCACCGGGCAATGGGGGGCAATGGGGGCAATGGGGGGGCACTGGGAGGCACTGGGAGGTCTCCAGGGGGGCACTGGGAGGAGTGGGTGTCACTGGGGGGGCACTGGGTTTACTGGGAGGCACTGGGGGCTACTGGGAGCAGTGAGAGGCACTGGGGGCACTGGGATGCAGTGGGATGCAGTGGGGGGGGTCCCTAGGATGCAGTAGGGGGGTCACTGGGATGTGGTGGGATGCACTGGGAGCACTGGGGTTCATGGGGATCCAACTGGATGCACTGGGATGCGGGGGGGGGTCATTGGGATGCACTGGGGGGTGCTCATTGTGCTCTGTCCCCGCAGTGTGAGAGCTGCTGCGCTGGGATGCACTGGGGCTCATTGGGAAGCACTGGGGCTCATTGGGAAGCACTGGGGCTCATTGGGATGCTCTGGGGCTCATTGGGAAGCACTGGGGCTCATTCGGATGCTCTGGGGCTCATTGGGAAGCACTGGGGCTCATTGGGATGCACTGGGGTCCATTGGGAAGCACTGGGGCTCACTGGGATGCACTGGGGTCCATTGGGAAGCACTGGGGCTCATTGGGATGCTCTGGGGCTCATTGGGAAGCACTGGGGCTCAGTGGGATGCACTGGGGTCCATTGGGAAGCACTGGGGCTCATTGGGATGCACTGGGGTCCATTGGGAAGCACTGGGGCTCATTGGGATGCACTGGGGTCCATTGGGAAGCACTGGGGCTCATTGGGATGCTCTGGGGCTCATTGGGAAGCACTGGGGCTCAGTGGGATGCTCTGGGGCTCATTGGGAAGCACTGGGGTCCATTGGGAAGCACTGGGGCTCATTGGGATGCACTGGGGTCCATTGGGAAGCACTGGGGCTCACTGGGATGCACTGGGGCTCACTGGGAAGCCCTGGGGTCCATTGGGAAGCCCTGGGGCTCACTGGGAAGCACTGGGGCTCATTGGGATGCTCTGGGGCTCATTGGGAAGCACTGGGGTCCATTGGGAAGCACTGGGGCTCATTGGGATGCTCTGGGGCTCATTGGGAAGCACTGGGGTCCATTGGGAAGCACTGGGGCTCATTGGGATGCACTGGGGCTCACTGGGAAGCACTGGGGTCCATTGGGAAGCACTGGGGCTCATTGGGATGCACTGGGGTCCATTGGGAAGCACTGGGGCTCACTGGGATGCACTGGGGCTCACTGGGAAGCACTGGGGTCCATTGGGAAGCACTGGGGCTCACTGGGATGCCCTGGGGCTCACTGGGATGCCCTGGGGTCCATTGGGAAGCACTGGGGTCCATTGGGAAGCACTGGGGCTCATTGGGATGCACTGGGGCTCACTGGGATGCACTGGGGTCCATTGGGAAGCACTGGGGCTCATTGGGATGCACTGGGGTCCATTGGGAAGCACTGGGGCTCACTGGGATGCACTGGGGTCCATTGGGAAGCACTGGGGCTCACTGGGATGCACTGGGGTCCATTGGGAAGCACTGGGGCTCATTGGGATGCACTGGGGTCCATTGGGAAGCACTGGGGCTCATTGGGATGCACTGGGGTCCATTGGGAAGCACTGGGGCTCACTGGGATGCACTGGGGTCCATTGGGAAGCACTGGGGCTCACTGGGATGCACTGGGGTCCATTGGGAAGCACTGGGGCTCACTGGGATGCACTGGGGTCCATTGGGAAGCACTGGGGCTCATTGGGATGCACTGGGGTCCATTGGGAAGCACTGGGGCTCATTGGGATGCACTGGGGTCCATTGGGAAGCACTGGGGCTCATTGGGATGCACTGGGGTCCATTGGGAAGCACTGGGGCTCATTGGGATGCTCTGGGGTCCATTGGGAAGCACTGGGGCTCACTGGGATGCACTGGGGTCTATTGGGAAGCACTGGGGCTCACTGGGATGCACTGGGGTCCATTGGGAAGCACTGGGGCTCACTGGGATGCACTGGGGCTCATTGGGAAGCACTGGGGCTCACTGGGATGCACTGGGGTCCATTGGGAAGCACTGGGGCTCACTGGGATGCACTGGGGTCCATTGGGAAGCACTGGGGCTCACTGGGATGCACTGGGGTCCATTGGGAAGCACTGGGGCTCACTGGGATGCACTGGGGTCCATTGGGAAGCACTGGGGCTCATTGGGATGCACTGGGGTCCATTGGGAAGCACTGGGGCTCACTGGGATGCACTGGGGTCCATTGGGAAGCACTGGGGCTCACTGGGATGCACTGGGGTCCATTGGGAAGCACTGGGGCTCACTGGGATGCTCTGGGGTCCATTGGGAAGCACTGGGGCTCACTGGGATGCACTGGGGTCCATTGGGAAGCACTGGGGCTCACTGGGATGCACTGGGGTCCATTGGGAAGCACTGGGGCTCACTGGGATGCCCCGGGGCTCACTGGGCTCTCCCCGCGCTCGGTCCCCGCAGTGTGGGAGCTGCTGCTCTGGCGGGACCCCGCTCGCTCCGCGCTGGTTCTGCTCTCGCTGCTGGCGGGGCTCGGCTGCCTCGCGCGCTTCAGCGCCGTCAGCGTCGGCGCCTACGGGGCCCTGGCGGTGCTGGGGGTGACCCTGCCCCGGCGCCTGCACCGGGCGGCGCTGCGGGCGCTGCGGCCCCCCCCGCACCCGGCTCCGCGGTGAGTGAGGACCCCCCCCCCCCCCCCCTCCAGCACCTTGGGGCGTCCCCATCCCCACGGTCCCAACGGGGTCCGTCCGTCCCCCCCCCCCGGCCCTGCCCCATGGGGCGTCCCCATCCCCATCCCTGCCCCATAGGGAGCCGTCGGAGGCCGCGGTGGGGCTGAGCCCCGAGGAGCAGCAGCGCTGGGCCCGGCGCCTCGCCCGGCACCTGAGCGCGGCCACACGCACCCTGGCCCGGCTCTTCCTGGTGCACAGCGTCCCCGAGTCACTTAAGGTGGGGACATGGCGGGGGGACATGGGGGGATGTGGGGTGCAGGGGGTGCCGGTGGCGGTGCCGGTGACGATGGTGGCCCCGGGCACAGTTCGCCTTCTTGTTCTACCTGCTGACCTACGTGGGGGCCGTCTGCAACGGGCTGACGCTGCTGGGAGCTGGTACGGATGGGGTGGGAATGGGGATGGTGATGGGATGGGGTGGGGATAGGGATGTGATGAGGACAAGAAGAGAGGGGGATGGAATGGGGATGGGATGGAGATGGATGGAGATGGGATGGGGATGGGGATGTGATGGGGAGAAGGGATGGGGGTGGGATGGGGATAGGGATGGCATGGGGATGGGGACAGGTCATGGGTATGGGAAACAAGGGACATGGATGTAGCGTGGGGACAGGGACATAGAAGGGGGCTGGGAGATAAAGGACACAGGACGGGAACATGGTGTGGGGACAGGGACATGAGACAGGGACAAGGGATTTGGGACTGGGACATGGGAGAGGGATGGGGCAAAAGGGACACGGGATGGGGACACCATGGGGACACCATGGGGGCATGGGATGGGGACACCATGGGCACACCATGGGGACATGGGATGGGGACACCATGGGGACATGGGATGGGGACACCATGGGGACACCATGGGCACACCACGGGCACACCATGGGGACATGGGATGGGGACACCATGGGCACACCGTGGGCACACGGTGCGTGATGAGCTGCTGCCCACCCAGGCGTCATCTGCGCGTTCACCTTCCCCGTGCTCTACCGGCACCACCAGGTACACGGGGGGATACAAGGGAGGGGGACATGGGGGGGACAAGGGGGTCCTGGAGCAGGTCTGGGGGGGGCCGCTTTGCCCCTCTCCGCCCCATGTCCCCCATTGCCCCCCGTGCCCCCAGGCCCAGATTGATCAATACGTGACCCTGGTGCGGAGCCACCTGAGCCACCTCCGGGCCAGGTCAGAGCCCCCCCCCGCACCCCAAACCCACCCCTGCCCCCCCCCAAAACCTCTCCGAGGGGGGGTTATGGGGTGCCCCCGGGGGGGGGGGGTTGGGGCTCCCCGGCTCCCCCCAGCTCCGCTCTCCTGCAGGATCCAGGCCAAGCTCCCCAGTGCCAAAGCGAAGCCGCAGTGACCCCCCCTGTGCCCCCCCCCGCCCCGAGGTGACAACGGAGGGGGCGGGGGGGAAGAAGCCGGGGTCCCCCCCCGGCCCCCCCCGTCCTGTGGGGGGGTCCCACTTTAATAAAGACTCTTGTGACAACCGGGGTGCAGTTGGGGACACGGGGGGGGGGGGGTAAAGAGGGGGCACTGGGTGACCCCGCGTGACCCTGCGGACCCCTGTGACCCCCCCCGTGTCCTCCGCCAGCGCCGCGGAACGCGCGGGAACCCGGCGGCGCAAGCCCCGCCCCTTTCCCACCCTGGCCCCGCCCCCATCGGGCCCTGGCCCCGCCCCGCCCCGTTGCCAAGGACACCGCGGTTGCCGCGCGACGTAAACACGGGACGCCGGACGTGGTGACGTCACCGGCATGGAACGCCGTCGCCGGGCGACACGCGCGTGTTTACAGCGTGGGGGGGGGTGGAAGAGAGCGAACAGCGAACGGGATAGGGACCGGGATACAGGGATAGGGATGGGATACAGGGATGGGGACCGGGATACAGGGATGGGGACCGGGACACAAGGATGGGGACCGGGATACAGGGATAGGGACCGGGATAGAGGGATAGGGACCGGGATACAGGGATGGGGACCGGGATACAGGGATAGGGACCGGGATACAGGGATGGGGACCGGGATACAGGGATAGGGACCGGGATACAGCGATGGGGACCGGGATACAGCAATAGGGACCGGGATACAGGAATGGGGACCGGGATACAGGGATGGGGACCGGGATACAGCGATGGGGACCGGGATACACCAATAGGGACTGGGATACAGGGATGGGGACCGGGATACAGCGATGGGGACCGGGATATAGGGATGGGGACCGGGATACAGCTATAGGGACCGGGATATGGGGATACAGGTATATGGGGACACTGAGACACCGGGATACAGGGGTATGGGGACACCAGGATATGGGGACACTGGGACACCAGGATACAGAGATACAGGGATATGGGGACACTGGGACACCAGGATACAGGGATATGCGGACCCTGGGATAGAGGGATATGAGGGCACCAGGACGCAGGGATATGGGGACAGGGATACCGGAACACCGCGGGGAACCCAGCCAGGAACGGAACAAAGACAGGGACACCGGGGAGAGCCAGGCAGGACATCGGGACACCGGGACGGAGGCAGGGACACAGAAGCTGGGACAGGGACACTGGAATAGCGGGACACGGGGGAGAACCCGGCCGGACCCAGAGACACCGGGACCCGGAGGGAACCTGTCTGGGACCGGGATACTGGGGCTGGGACACTGGGGAGAGCCTGACCGAGACCAGGGTACCGGGACAATGGGGGTAACCCGGCAGGATCCCGAGACACCGGGATACAGGGACCAGGACAGCGATACTGGAATACCGGGACTGGGGACCCCGGGATAACAGGACACTGGGACTGGGTCACCGTGATCCGGGAGGAACCTGGCCGGGACCGGGACACAGGGACTGGAACCTGGAAAGGGACCCCGGAGGGAATGGGAGCAGGACACGGGGACACCGGGAGAACGGAGAGAGCCCGGCCGGGACCGGGACACCGGGGCTGAGACCCCGGGGACAACAAACGGGAACACCGGGGCTGCCCCCCCGGCCCCGCCCCCCCGCACTGAGGGCGGGACTTGCCCTGATGAATAAACGACCGATGAATGAATGAATGAAGGAATGAATGAATGAATGAGGGGGCGTGGGAACGGCTCCCCCCCCCCCGCTCCCGGTGGCCTCACCGTGACTCAGCGTCGGTTCCCGCCGGTGACATCAGCCCCCGGTGTCCAATAACGGGACCGGACCCCCCAAGGGAGGCTCCGGTTTGTCAGGACCCCCCCTCCGTCCATGGACCGTGGCCCTGCACCCCGGTACCGGGACCCCACTCCCGGTGTGCGCCCCCCCGTTACCGGGATATCTCCCCTCCCATCAGTGGGGTCAGCGCCCGGGACCGGGGCATCCCCCCCGGGATGGTCCTTTAGGGGTTACCGGGGGTTAAAGGGCGTTTCCGGGGGGGGGGTTGGTTACCGGAGGGGAAAAAGGGGTCATGGGGGGGGGGGGTCACGGGGTGGGGTGGGGTCACCGAGGGGGTCGCGGGGGGGTTACCGGGGGGTCACCGGGGAGTTACCGGCGTTGGGGCCCGGACGGTTCAGGCCGTTTCTAGAACCGCGGCGGCCGTTTCTATTAATACGCGTTTTCGGCGGCGGCGGCGGCGGCGAAGGGATTCCCTGTGACGTCATTGCTAGGATACCAAACAAACACTCCGAGACAAGCCCATATATGGCTAATTGCGTCACAGGAACTCCGGAGGAGGCGGGGCGAGGGATCCCCCCCGTTCCCCGCCCGTAGCGGAGCCTCTTAACGGCGGCGGCGGCTCCAGGGGCCTCAGAACGGCGGCGGCGACGGCGGCGGCGGCGACCGCGGGGTCCGGAGGGTCCCGGGGGTCCCGGGACAGCGGCGGCGGGGGCCGTGACGTCAGCGCGGGGGGCGGAGCCTCGCCGTATAAAGTGCCGGCGCGGCGGGCGAGCGGTTCATTCATAAAATAGCGGAGAGCGGGGGGCGAGCGGCGGGGACCGGGCTCAACCGGACTTTGCACCGGCGGAGAGGATGTACCGGGGCTCGTAACGGCCGGACCGGAGCCTGGGAAGGGATTTACCGAAGCTTGCAGCGCCTCGACCGGGACTTTGCACCGGAGATCCGGAGCCCGGGGGACGGACACGGCGGGGTTGGTAGAGGCGAAGCGGAGCTTTCTATCGGATAACCGGAGCCTGGGACGGACGCACCGGGGGTTGTAGCAGCGGAGCGGGGCTTTCTACCGGACAACCGGAGCCCGGCACGGCTGCACCGGGGCTTGTAGCAGCGAACCGGGGCCTTATACGGGGTAACCGGAGCCCGGGAAGGACGCACCGGGGCTTATAGCAGTGAACCGGAGCCTGGGACGGACGCACCGGGGCTCGTAGCCGCTCACCGGAGCCTGGCTCGCACCCACCGGGCTTATAGCGGCTGCAGCGGGGTTTGGAGCAGCGAATCGGGGCTTTCTACCGGAGATCCAGAGCCTGGGACGGACACACCGGGGCTTATAGCAGCGAACCGGAGCTTTATACGGGACACCCGGAACCTGGGACGGACGCACCGGGTCTTATAGCAGCGAACCGGAGCTTTTATACTGGACAACCGGAGCCTGGGACGGACGCACCGTGGCTTAGAGCAGCGATCTAGGGCTTTGAACCGGAGACCCAGAGCCCGGCACGGGCGAACCGGAGCTTTACACCGGACAACAGGCGCCTGGCGCTCGTAGCCGCTCCCCGGGCCCGAACTGACCCCGTTCACCGGGGGTGCCCGGGATGCCGGTAGCGTGACCCGCAGCCTTGGCGCGGCGGGGCGGCCCCCGCGGCCCCGGGGCCATGTACCAGGGCTTCCCCGGGGACTACGACTCGGGCTCCCGGTGCAGCTCGTCCCCCTCGGCCGAGTCCCAGTACCTCTCCTCGGTCGATTCCTTCGGCAGCCCCGCGGCGGCGGCGGCGGCGGCAGCGGCGCAGGTGGGTGCTGCGCGGCGGCGCCGGCAGGGGGCGGCCGGGAGCAGTTAAAGGAGGGGGGGGGGGGGGGGAGGCGGGGTCGTGCGTAAACGGCGTGACGCGCGCGCGGGGGGCCCGCCGTGATGACGCGGCGCACGTACGGCGCGCGCGGGGCTATTTTAGACGCCGCCGCCACGCGCCCCCCCCCCCCCCCCCCGCCCCGCGAGCCTTGTTGCTAGGCAACGGAGCGGCCGCGGAGGGGGCGGGAGAGGGCGCGGGAAGCCACGCCCCCTCCCGCGTGGCCACGCCCCCTCTCCCAGCGCTGCTGCGCCCCCTGCTGGCGCGATGTCGCACTAGGGTTCCCCCCCCCCCCCCAAAGGGAGGATGGGGGGGGTGTCGAGCATCCCCCCACCCCCCCCCCGTTATAACGGGGTGATACCGGGGGGGTTCAATGCCAACCAGCCCCTGGAGGGGGGATTGGTGCCCCCCGCACCCCGTTTTAAGGGTGCTGGGGGGGTTTAGAGGGTCCCCCCCACTTAAAGGGAAAAAGGGTGGATAGGGGAGACCCCGAGGTTGGGGGTGATGGTGCATGATGGTTGGGGGGGGCTGGCACATGGGTGCGGGGGCACGAGGGTGGCTTAAATCAGTGCCAGGGACTCGAGGGCATCATTGCCCATGGGTGCCAGGGCATTGAGGGTGGCATAAATCAGTGCCAGGGACTCGAGGGCATCATTGCCCATGGGTGCCAGGGCATTGAGGGTGGCATAAATCAGTGCCAGGGACTCGAGGGCATCATTGCCCATGGGTGCCAGGGCATTGAGGTTAGCATAAATCAGTGCCAGGGACTCGAGGGCATCATTGCCCATGGGTGCCAGGGCATTGAGGGTGGCATAAATCAGTGCCAGGGACTCGAGGGCATCATTGCCCATGGGTGCCAGGGCATTGAGGTTAGCATAAATCAGTGCCAGGGACTCGAGGGCATCATTGCCCATGGGTGCCAGGGCATTGAGGGTGGCATAAATCAGTGCCAGGGACTCGAGGGCATCATTGCCCATGGGTACAAGGGTGGTGTAAATCAGTGCCAGGGACTTGAGGGCATCATTGCCCATGGGTACCAGGGCATGAGGCTGTTGTGCATCAGTGCCGGGGGCTCTTGCCCGTGGGTACCAGGCACATGAGGTTGCTGCGCACCGGCACCGGGGACCCTCACCCACGGCTCTGACCTGTCCCGTGTCCCCGCAGGAGTGTGGCGCACTGGGGGACATGCCCGGCTCCTTCGTGCCCACGGTGACGGCCATCACCACCAGCCAGGACCTGCAGTGGCTGGTGCAACCCACTCTCATCTCCTCGGTGGCCCAATCACAGCCCCCGGGGGCCCCCATGGCGCACCCCCCCCCCCTCGATCCCTACGACCTGCCGGGACCCAGCTACTCCACACCGGGCATGGGCGGCTTCAGCGCGGCACCGGCACCGCCAGCACGGCCCAGCCGCGTGCGGCCCCGGCGCAGCCGCGAGGAGACGGTGAGTGCCGTGGGATGGGATGGGGGGGTGAGGATGGGGCAAGGGGGTCACCAGGGTCATGGTCCCGTCCCTTTGGGCAGTTGACGCCAGAGGAGGAGGAGAAGCGCCGGGTGCGCCGGGAGAGGAACAAGCTGGCAGCGGCCAAGTGCCGGAACCGGCGCCGGGAGCTGACGGATCGGCTGCAGGCGGTGAGTGAGAGGGATGGGTTGGGATGCGTGGGGTGGGTGGGAAGGGGGTGAGTTGAGGTCATTGGAAGGGGACGGGTTGAGTTGAGGCCATTGGAAGGGGACGGGTTGAGTTGAGGCCATTGGAAGGGGACGGGTTGAGTTGAGGCCATTGGAAGGGGACGGGTTGAGTTGAGGCCATTGGAAGGGGACGGGTTGAGTTGAGGCCATTGGAAGGGGACGGGTTGAGTTGAGGCCATTGGAAGGGGACGGGTTGAGTTGAGGCCATTGGAAGGGGACGGGTTGAGTTGAGGCCATTGGAAGGGGACGGGTTGAGTTGAGGCCATTGGAAGGGGACGGGTTGAGTTGAGGCCATTGGAAGGGGACGGGTTGAGTTGAGGCCATTGGAAGGGGACGGGTTGAGTTGAGGCCATTGGAAGGGGACGGGTTGAGTTGAGGCCATTGGAAGAAGGATGCAGGGACGCAGGATGGACACCTAGGGATGCAGGGACATGGGATGGATGCAGGGACATGGGATGAGCACAGAGGGATGCAGGATGGACACCCAGGGGTGCAGGGACATGGGATGAGCACAGAAGGGCGCAGGGACATGGGATGAGAATAGAGGGATGCAGGGACCTGGGATGGATGCAGGAGCATGGGATAAGCACAGAGGGATGCAGGGACACAGGATGGACATCCAGGGATGCAGGGACACGGAATGAGCACAGATGGGCACAAGGACATGGATGGACATGCAGGGATGCAGGATGAGCACCCAGGGATGCAGGGATGCAGGATGAGCACAGAGGGATGCAGGGATGCAGGATGAGCACAGAGGGATGCAGGATGAGCACAGAGGGATGCAGGGATGCAGGATGAGCACAGAGGGATGCAGGGATGCAGGATGAGCACAGAGAGATGCAGGGATGCAGGATGAGCACAGAGGGATGCAGGGATGCAGGATGAGCACAGAGGGATGCAGGGATGCAGGATGAGCACAGAGGGATGCAGGGATGCAGGATGAGCACAGAGGGATGCAGGGATGCAGGATGAGCACAGAGGGATGCAGGGATGCAGGATGAGCACAGAGGGATGCAGAGATGCAGGATGAGCACAGAGGGATGGAGGGATGCAAGATGAGTACCCAGGGACATGGGATGGAGGCAGGGCCGCAGGACGGGTGCAGAGGGCCGCAGGACGGGCGCAGAGGGCCGCAGGACGCGCGCAGAGGGCCGCAGGACGGGCGCAGAGGGACGCAGGACGGGCGCAGAGGGCCGCAGGACGGGCGCAGAGGGCCGCAGGACGGGCGCAGAGGGACGCAGGACGGGCGCAGAGGGATGCAGGATGCGCGCAGAGGGATGTAGGACGGGCGCAGAGGGACGCAGGATGCGCGCAGAGGGATGTAGGACGGGCGCAGAGGGACGCAGGATGCGCGCAGAGGGACGCAGGACGGGCGCAGAGGGACGCAGGACGGGCGCAGAGGGACGCAGGACGGGCGCAGAGGGACGCAGGACGGGTGCAGAGGGACGCAGGATGCGCGCAGAGGGATGTAGGACGGGCGCAGAGGGACGCAGGACGGGCGCAGAGGGACGCAGGACGGGCGCAGAGGGACGCAGGATGGGCGCAGAGGGATGCAGGACGGGCGCAGAGGGACGCAGGACGGGCGCAGAGGGACGCAGGACGGGCGCAGAGGGACGCAGGACGGGCGCAGAGGGACGCAGGACGGGCGCAGAGGGACGCAGGACGGGCGCAGAGGGATGCAGGATGCGCGCAGAGGGATGTAGGACGGGCGCAGAGGGACGCAGGATGCGCGCAGAGGGACGCAGGACGGGCGCAGAGGGACGCAGGACGGGCGCAGAGGGACGCAGGACGGGCGCAGAGGGACGCAGGACAGGCGCAGAGGGACGCAGGACGGGTGCAGAGGGACGCAGGATGCGCGCAGAGGGACGTAGGACGGGCGCAGAGGGACGCAGGACGGGCGCAGAGGGACGCAGGACGGGCGCAGAGGGACGCAGGATGGGCGCAGAGGGACGCAGGACGGGCGCAGAGGGACGCAGGACGGGCGCAGAGGGACGCAGGACGGGCGCAGAGGGACGCAGGACGGGCGCAGAGGGACGCAGGACGGGCGCAGAGGGATGCAGGATGGGCGCAGAGGGACGCAGGATGCGCGCAGAGGGACGCAGGATGGGCGCAGAGGGACGCAGGACGGGCGCAGAGGGACGCAGGACGGGCGCAGAGGGACGCAGGACGGGCGCAGAGGGACGCAGGACGGGCGCAGAGGGACGCAGGATGGGCGCAGAGGGATGCAGGACGGGCCCAGAGGGACGTAGGACGGGCGCAGAGGGACGTAGGACGGGCGCAGAGGGACGTAGGACGGGCGCAGAGGGATGTAGGACGGGCGCAGAGGGACGCAGGACGGGCGCAGAGGGACGCAGGACGGGCGCAGAGGGACGTAGGACGGGCCCAGAGGGATGCAGGACGGGCGCAGAGGGATGCAGGACGGGCGCAGAGGGATGCAGGACGGGCGCAGAGGGACGCAGGATGCGCGCAGAGGGACGCAGGATGCGCGCAGAGGGACGCAGGATGCGCGCAGAGGGACGCAGGATGCGCGCAGAGGGACGCAGGACGGGCGCAGAGGGACGCAGGACGGGCGCAGAGGGACGCAGGACGGGCGCAGAGGGACGCAGGACGGGCGCAGAGGGACGCAGGACGGGCGCAGAGGGACGCAGGACGGGCGCAGAGGGACGCAGGATGCGCGCAGAGGGACGCAGGACGGGCACCCGGGGCCCCGGGCTGGGCTCAGGGCCCGTCTGACGCCCGCCCCGCGCAGGAGACGGACCAGCTGGAGGAGGAGAAGGCGGAGCTGGAGTCGGAGATCGCGGAGCTGCGCAAGGAGAAGGAGCGGCTGGAGCTGGTGCTGGCGGCGCATGCGCCCGCCTGCAAACTGCCCTTCGGGGCCGCCGAGGTGAGCGCCCTGCGCAAGGAGGAGCCGGCGCCCGGCGCCCAGGGCCCCTTCCCCGCCTGCTGCTTCGCGCCGCCCGCGCCGCTTAACCCCAACCCCGCGTCTCCGTTTGTGTTCACCCACCCAGAGGGAGCCTCCTGCGGAGCCTCGCATCAGCGGAGCAGCGGCAGCGACCAATCCTCGGACTCCCTGAGCTCCCCCTCGCTCCTCGCGTTGTGAAACGGGGGGGCCCCGCTTGGCCCCCCCCGAGCGCGGGAACCAACCCCTCCCCCCCCCCCCCCATCACCACCAACCCCCCGTGCATCCCCCGTCCCCCTCCTTCCGTCCCCCGGCTCGTGGCTTCTTGGGACCCTTGGCTCGTCGAGGGGGGGGAGATGGAGGGGTCCGGGATAGGTCCTGGATGGGTCCTGGATGCTTTTGGATGGGTCCTGGATGGATTCTGGATGGGTCCTGGATGGATTTTGGATGGGTCCTGGATGGATTTTGGATGGGTCCTGAATGGATTCTGGATGGGTCCTGGATGCTTTTGGATGGGTCCTGAATGGATTCTGGATGGGTCCTGGATGGATTTTGGATGGGTCCTGGATGGATTTTGGATGGGTCCTGGATGGATTTTGGATGGGTCCTGGATGCTTTTGGATGGGTCCTGAATGGATTCTGGATGGGTCCTGGATGCTTTTGGATGGGTCCTGAATGGATTCTGGATGGGTCCTGGATGGATTTTGGATGGGTCCTGGATGGATTTTGGATGGGTCCTGGATGGATTTTGGATGGGTCCTGGATGGATTCTGGATGAGTCCTGAATGGATTCTGGATGAGTCCTGAATGGATTCTGGATGGGTCCTGGATGGATTTTGGATGGGTCCTGAATGGATTCTGGATGAGTCCTGGATGGGTCCTGAGTGGATTCTGCATGGTTCTGGGTGGGTCCTGAGTGGATTCTGGATGGGTCCTGAGTGGATTCTGGATGGGTCCTGAGTGGATTCTGGATGGATACTTGATGTTTTTGGATGGATACTGGATGCTTTTGGATAGGTCCTGGCTGGGTCCTGAATGGTTCTGAATGGAGCCTGAATGAATTCTGCATGGGTCCTGAATGAATCCTGCATGGTTCTGGATGGGTCCTGAATGGCTTCTGAATGGGTCCTGGGTGGGTTCTGAATGGGTTCTGGATGATGGCTCCTTGATGGCTTTGGGATGGAGCCTTGAGGTTCCAGGATAGTTTTTTGGGGGTGGTTTGGAGCAGTTCTTTGAGTTCTAGTTTTCTTTTTTGGTGGTTTTTGGTGGTTTTTGGTGGTTTTTGGTGGTTTTTGGTGGTTTTTGGTGGTTTTTGGTGGTTTTTGGTGGTTTTCTTTTTTTTTTGAATGGTTTCTGATTTTTATCTTTTTGATGGGTTCTGATTTTTTTTTTTATTTGAGGGTTTTAAAATTTTTTTATAGTTATTTTGGGGTTTTTTAATGATTTTTGGTGGTTTTGATTTTTTGGATGGTTTATGATGGGTTTTGATTTTTTCGGATGATGGTTTGGGTTTTTTTGGATGGATTTTTATTTCCTTTTTTTCGTGTTTTTTTTTTTTTTTTAATCTTTTCGGGTTGTTTTGGATGGTTTTGGATGGTTTTGGATGGTTTTGGATGGTTTTGGATGGTTTTGGATGGTTTCGGACACATTTTGGGTGCTCCCCCCCATTTCACTCCATTTCTCGGACGGGCTGGGCTCCCAGCGAGGCTCAAGGGCAGCTTTGCCCAGCCCTGGATGTGCTGGAGGTGCCCATCGGGTGCTTTGGGGGTGCCCAACCCCGTCCCCCCCCATCCCAAGGGGTTCCTGCACCATCTCCGTCCCTTTGGGGATGGCTCCTGCCCCGTTTCCCGTCACCTCCGAGGTGCCCGCCCCTGGTCCCCATCACCCCATGGGGGTCCCTGCAGCATCTCCGTCCCTTTGGGGATGTTCCCCCGCCCCACGAAGGTCCCTGCATCATTTCTGTTGCTATGGAGATGTCGGAGTCATCTCCGCCGCCCACGGCGGGTGTCCGTGGGGCATCTCCTTCACCCTGGAGGTACCCACATCGC
Source organism: Psittacula echo (assembly GCF_963264785.1). Classification (NCBI taxonomy): domain Eukaryota; kingdom Metazoa; phylum Chordata; class Aves; order Psittaciformes; family Psittacidae; genus Psittacula; species Psittacula echo. The sequence goes on from NC_137764.1 coordinate 611,164, forward strand.
ATCTCCCCCCCCTTTCGGAGAGCCCCTGTGGCTCCTTCCTCACCCCAGAGCTCTTTGTGCTCCATCCCCGCCTCCCCATGGGGCTCCGTGCGGCATCTCCAGCACCCAGCGGTGCCCATGCTCCGTCCCCACCGTTCCATGGGGTCACTGAAGGATCCCCATCACTTTGGGGGTGCCCAACCCAACCTCCATCACCTTGGGGGGGGGGCTCCTGTGCCACCTCCATGGTGTCCCCATCCCCTCGGTTGGGGGTCCCCAGCCCCATTGCTGCTGCTGGGCCCCCCCTTTGCCCTCTCCAGCACCCCCAGCACTGGGGGGGGAGGGGGGCTCCCGTCCTGCTTGTGTGTGTGTGTGTGTGTGCGTGCGTGTCCCCAACTGTGAAGCCTCTGCCCCATTGTCCCCTATGGTGTCCCCTGTGGTGACCGAGCTTCGCCGCCGCCTCTGTCCTCGTCCCCCCCCCTTTGGGTCGCGTCGCACCGCGGGAGATGTTTAGTTTTTTATTGACGATGGGTTTATGGATCATTATGGATCATTGTGGATCATTATGGATCATTATGGATCATTGTGGATCATTGTGGATCATTGTGGCTGTGCCTGGTCCTGGGGCCACCCCCCGGCCCCACCGCGTCCGCGCTTCACCCATCCCAACGTGGCCAATAAAGCAGCTTCGGATCGGCCCCCCCGGCTCCTGTGCGCCTTGGGGAGGGAGGGTGGGAGGGGGAAGGCCGCGGAGGATGATGGGGACTGGGGACAGGGACCGTGGGGCTATGGGGACAACGGGGCGGCGGGTCAGGGGGCCTGGGGACACGGATCTGAGCGGGCTCTCTCCCCATTGGCCCGCCCGCCTGCCAATCACCTGCATGGGTGGGCGGGGCTTGGCGGCACAAGCTCCGCCCCCTGCTGAGCTGCGGGCGGCCGCGAGGGGGCGCGAACTGGGGTGCGTATTCCCAGTGTAGGGATCTCTATTCCCACTTTAGGGATGTTTATTCCCAGTTGGAAGTGTCTATTCCCAGTTTAGGGATGTCTATTCCCAGTTGGAAGTGTCTATTCCCAGTTTAGGGATGTCTATTCCCAGTTGGAAGTGTCTATTCCCAGTTTAGGGACGTCTATTCCCAGTTGGAAGTGTCTATTCCCCGTTTAGGGGTCTCTATTCCCACTTTAGGGATGTCTATTCCCATTTTAAGGGTCTCTATTCCCACTTTAGGGGGGGCCATTCCCAGCCCCTGACGTCAGGCCCGCAGTGATTCACACAGAGCACACCCCTCTGTGTGTCCCCCCCCCGAGGTCCCCCCCGATCCCTTCCCGACATTCCTGCCCGGCGAGGCCGCTTCCGTCCCCGCGACCCTGACCCGTTATTTATAGCCCTCGCCGCTTCCTGGCGGGAGCCGGATCCGGCACAAGCCTATTTTGGGAATGGAAGAGGCTGGAAAACTGCGCCCCCCCCCCCCCCCCCCCCCCAGCCCATCCCGGGCTGGGCTGAGACCTGGCACCAGCTCATGGCACCAATGGCAGCCAAGGGACGCAGTGGTGGAGCCGCGGGGTCCCGGCACCGGTTGGGGTCTGGATCCGGGTCCGTGTCCGTCCCCCCCCCCGGGGATGCCGGGAAGCGGGAGCGGGTGGATTCCCGGCCCAGCGCTGGCGCGCGGCTGCTTCCTTCCTCGCACAAGGAGCCGCATCCTGCGCGGTGCTGGTGGGGCTGTGGGGTGCGGAGGGAGCTGGATGGGGATGGGATGGGGATGGGGATGCAGCGGGGCTGGCGGCTGTCGACGCGCACCCATAGGAGCCGCCTCAGAGACGCGGGCGTCGTCGGCGCAGCCGGGCCATGGGTGCGAGGCGCGGGAGCTGGAAGGGCAAACAGCGCCCAGCACCGGGCACCGGCAGCTCGGCGAAGAACGCGCGGTGCCGCGACGGCGATGCCGGGGCCAGCGGTGCCGGGGCCACGGCCCCCCCCCGCTCCAGGTCCCGCAGCACCCCCAGGATCTCGTGTCTGGCCGAGGGGCTCCGTAGCCCCCGTGCATCCAGCACCGCTGCCACGTGCTCCCGCCTGCGGGTCACCGGTGGGGTCAATGGGTACCAATGGCACCAATGGGTACCAATGGCATCAGTGGGTACCAATGGGTGCCAATGGCATCAGTGGGCACCAATGGGTGCCAATGGCATCAGTGGGTACCAATGGGTGCCAATGGCATCAGTGGGCACCAATGGGTGCCAATGGCATCAGCGGGTACCAATGGGTGCCAATGGCATCAGTGGGCACCAATGGGTGCCAATGGCATCAGTGGGTACCAATGGGTGCCAATGGCATCAGTGGGCACCAATGGGTGCCAATGGCATCAGTGGGTACCAATGGGTGCCAATGACACCAATGGGCACCAATGGTACCACCCCCACAGTGAAGGAGGTGGGGATGTCCCGATGGGCTCCATCACTCACCGGACATCAGGGAAGTCCCTCGCCAGGACCCCGACCTCCATCTGCAGCGCGGCCGTGTCCTCCAGTACCAGCAGCTCCCGCAGCCGCGGCACCACCGAGTCCAGCCACGGCGATGCCGAGTCCTGCCGGCGGACGGGGCTTGGGGATGGGCTCCTCTGATGGGAGCACCCGAAGGGACACCCCAAGAGCACGCAAAAGGCACCCAAAGGGCACCCAAGGGGCACCCAAAGGGGTGTTCTGGCCCTTACCAGGCGGGTGAAGAGCTCGCGGAGCTGCCGGGCCTCGTCGCCGAGGCGCGCGGCCACGCGGGCGCGGGCCTTGGCCGAGGTGCAGACCACGCGCCCCGACAGCAGCGGCCGCACGTACTCCAGCAGCACCCGGCGGTGCAGGTCGCTCACCAGCACCTGCGGCAGCACCCATGGGCGTCGTTCCAACCAGCACCCAATGGATGGGCACCATGAGCATGGCACCCATGGGCGTCACCCCAAGACCCAGCACCCACCTGGTAGGGCTCGTGGTGGAGGGGGCGAAGCTTCTGGGCGAAGCTGGTGATGAGCATCACGATGGAGTCGAAGGCGTCCGAGCTCGTCAGCCACTTGCGCTTCATCAGCTTGTTGAAGTAGGGCTGGGGAGGGGAGAGGGGCTGGCATCCAAGGGTGGCACCCAAGGAGGACCCAATGGGTGGGCACCATGATGGGCACCAACCAATGGGCACCATGAGCATCATACCCGTGGGCATCACCCAAGTCAACACCCAACCAAGGGGCATCATGACCATTGCATCCATGGGCATCACCCAAGTCAACACCCATCAATGGGCACCATGGGCATCGCGCCCATGGGCATCACCCAACTCAACACCCATCAATGGGCACCATGGGCATCGCGCCCATGGGCATCACCCAAGTCAACACCCATCAATGGGCACCATGAGCATCGCACCCATGGGCATCACCCAACTCAACACCCATCAATGGGCACCATGGGCATCGCGCCCATGGGCATCACCCAACTCAACACCCATCAATGGGCACCATGGGCATCGCGCCCATGGGCATCACCCAACTCAACACCCATCAATGGGCACCATGGGCATCGCGCCCATGAGCATCACCCAACTCAACACCCATCAATGGGCACCATGAGCATTGCACCCATGGGCATCACCCAACTCAACACCCATCAATGGGCACAATGAGCATTGCACCCATGGGCATCACCCAACTCAACACCCATCAATGGGCACCATGAGCATTGCACCCATGGGCATCACCCAAGTCAACACCCATCAATGGGCACCATGGGCATCGCGCCCATGGGCATCACCCAACTCAACACTCATCAATGGGCACCATGGGCATCGCACCCATGGGCATCACCCAAGTCAACACCCATCAATGGGCACCATGGGCATCGCGCCCATGGGCATCACCCAAGTCAACACCCATCAATGGGCACCATGGGCATCGCGCCCATGGGCATCACCCAAGTCAACACCCATCAATGGGCACCATGGGCATCGCGCCCATGGGCATCACCCAAGTCAACACCCATCAATGGGCACCATGAGCATTGCACCCATGGGCATCACCCAAGTCAACACCCATCAATGGGCACCATGGGCATCGCGCCCATGGGCATCACCCAACTCAACACCCATCAATGGGCACCATGGGCATCGCGCCCATGGGCATCACCCAAGTCAACACCCATCAATGGGCACCATGAGCATCGCACCCATGGGCATCACCCAACTCAACACCCATCAATGGGCACCATGGGCATCGCGCCCATGGGCATCACCCAACTCAACACCCATCAATGGGCACCATGGGCATCGCGCCCATGGGCATCACCCAACTCAACACCCATCAATGGGCACCATGGGCATCGCGCCCATGAGCATCACCCAACTCAACACCCATCAATGGGCACCATGAGCATTGCACCCATGGGCATCACCCAACTCAACACCCATCAATGGGCACCATGAGCATTGCACCCATGGGCATCACCCAACTCAACACCCATCAATGGGCACCATGAGCATTGCACCCATGGGCATCACCCAACTCAACACCCATCAATGGGCACCATGAGCATTGCATCCATGGGCATCACCCAACTCAACACCCATCAATGGGCACCATGAGCATTGCACCCATGGGCATCACCCAACTCAACACCCATCAATGGGCACAATGAGCATTGCACCCATGGGCATCACCCAACTCAACACCCATCAATGGGCACCATGAGCATTGCACCCATGGGCATCACCCAACTCAACACCCATCAATGGGCACCATGGGCATCGCGCCCATGGGCATCACCCAACTCAACACTCATCAATGGGCACCATGGGCATCGCACCCATGGGCATCACCCAAGTCAACACCCATCAATGGGCACCATGGGCATCGCGCCCATGGGCATCACCCAAGTCAACACCCATCAATGGGCACCATGGGCATCGCGCCCATGGGCATCACCCAAGTCAACACCCATCAATGGGCACCATGGGCATCGCGCCCATGGGCATCACCCAAGTCAACACCCATCAATGGGCACCATGAGCATTGCACCCATGGGCATCACCCAAGTCAACACCCATCAATGGGCACCATGGGCATCGCGCCCATGGGCATCACCCAACTCAACACCCATCAATGGGCACCATGAGCATTGCACCCATGGGCATCACCCAACTCAACACCCATCAATGGGCACCCATCACTCTCCACCTCCCCCCCATCCCATCCCATCCCATCCCATCCCAGCACCTTGAGGTCCTCGAAGAGGCGCTGGGTGAGGACGTGGTTGCAGCTCCGGGTCACCTTGTCCAGGGCGCCCTGGGCCTGGCGCCGCAGCTCCTCGCCTTCGGGGTGCCCGAACTGCGCCAGGCGCTCGGTGAAGCTCCTGCGGGGGGGTCAATGGCTGCTGCGGGACCTTGACCCCCCCCCCAGCACCCCCATGGCCATGGGGCGGCCTCACCTGAACGTGGGGCAGCAGTTGAGCAGGGCGATGGCGCGGCCGGCGGTGCCGTCCGGTGGGCCCGGGTCATTGGGTGCCTCCAGGAACCGCTCCACCTTCCGCTGGAAGCTGAAGCACCCGCGTGGGTCACCCATGGGTGCCATGGGGAGCCAATGCCATGGGGACCCTGTCCCCGTGTCCCACCTGTGCAGGAAGGTCACCAGCACGCCCAGCAGACTCTGCGCCATCTCCCTGCCGAAGTCGGGGGTGATCTGGGGGGCTCGATCCACGTGCGCCCGCAGCAGCTGTGGGGACACGGCCACCACGTCCCCAGGGAGTCCCCAACCACCCATCACCATCACCATGGGATCCTCATCACCCATCACCATAGGGTTCCTATGGAGTCCCCAACCACCCATCACCACCACCATGGCATCCTCATCACCCATCACCATAGGGTTCCTATGGAGTCCCCAACCACCCATCACCACCACCATGGGGTCCTCATCACCCATCACCATAGGGTTCCTATGGAGTCCCCAACCACCCATCACCACCACCATGGGGTCCTCATCACCCATCACCATAGGGTTCCTATGGGGTCCCCAACCACCCATCACCACCACCATGGGGTTCTCATCACCCATCACCATGGGGTCCCTATGGGGTCCCCAACCACCCGTCACCACCACCATGGGGTCCCTATGGAGTCCCCAACCACCCATCACCACCACCATGGGGTTCTCATCACCCATCACCATAGGGTCCCTATGGGGTCCCCAACCACCCATCACCATCACCATGGGGTCCTCATCACCCATCACCATAGGGTTCCTATGTGGTCCCCAACCACCCATCACCATCACCATGGGGTCCTCATCACCCATCACCATAGGGTTCCTATGGGGTCCCCAACCACCCATCACCACCACCATGGGGTCCCTATGGGATCCCCAACCACCCATCACCATCACCATGAGGTCCTCATCACCCATCACCATAGGGTTCCTATGGGGTCCCCAACCACCCATCACCATCACCATCACCATAGGGTCCCTATGGGGTCCCCAACCACCCATCACCATCACCATGGGGTCCTCATCACCCATCACTATGGGGTCCCTATGGGGTCCCCAACCACCCATCACCACCACCATGGGGTCCTCATCACCCATCACTATGGGGTCCCTATGGGGTCCCCAACCACCCATCACCATCACCACCATGGGGTGCAGCGGGGCCCATGGGGGTCCCATGGGTGCCCGTACCCCAGTGACGCGCGTGGCCAGCCCCTCCTGCAGCTCCTGGCTGGTGACCTCCTCGGCCCACGTGTCCTCACTGAGCTGCAGCTCCTGGGCCAGCGCTGCCTCCACCTTCGCCTGCCCACGGACACCGGCAATGGGGACACCGGCAATGGGGACACCGCAGCCACCCCGCTGCCCACCCCGGTGCCACCGGTGCCGGGTCCCACCTTGACGGCGCTGATGCAGCTGCTCTCGAGGCTGCGCTGGGTCTCGGGGGGCAGAGGGGGCCCCAGTGCCTGCAGCAAAGGCCCCACCTCAGGGTTCCCCAGCACCTCCCTATGGACGGGGGGGATACGGGGAGGTCATTGGGGGCATCATTGGGGGGGTCATTGGGGCCCTATTGGGGTGCCATTGGGGTGACGTTGAGGTGACATCGGGGTCCTATTGGGGTGCCATTGGGGTGACGTTGAGGTGACATCGGGGTCCTATTGGGGTGCCATTGGGGTGACGTTGAGGTGACATCGGGGTCCTATTGGGGTGCCATTGGGGTGACGTTGAGGTGACATCGGGGTCCTATTGGGGTGCCATTGGGGTGACGTTGAGGTGACATCGGGGTCCTATTGGGGTGCCATTGGGGTGACGTTGAGGTGACATCGGGGTCCTATTGGGGTGCCATTGGGGTGACGTTGAGGTGACATCGGGGTCCTATTGGGGTGCCATTGGGGTGACGTTGAGGTGACATCGGGGTCCTATTGGGGTGCCATTGGGGTGACGTTGAGGTGACATCGGGGTCCTATTGGGGTGCCATTGGGGTGACGTTGAGGTGACATCGGGGTCCTATTGGGGTGCCATTGGGGTGACGTTGAGGTGACATCGGGGTCCTATTGGGGTGCCATTGGGGTGACGTTGAGGTGACATTGGGGTCATATTGGGGTGCCATTGGGGTGACGTTGAGGTGACATTGGGGTCCTATTGGAGTGGTCATTAGGGTCCAATTGGGGTCCCATTGGGGTGACATTGGTCATTGGGGTCCCATTGGGTTGCCGTTGGGGCAGTCATTAGGGTCCTATGGGAGTCGCAGTGCTATTGGGTCTCCCACTGGAGGTAGGTGCTGCTATAGGGCTCTCTGTGCTATAGGGGTCTGTGCTATGGGGTCTGTGCTATGGGGTCTCTGCTATGGGGTCTCTGCTGTGGGGTCTGTGCTATGGGGTCTCTGCTATGGGGTCTCTGCTGTGGGGTCAGTGCTATGGGGTCTCTGCTATGGGGTCAGTGCTATGGGGTCAGTGCTATGGGGTCTGTGCTATGGGGTCTGTGCTATGGGGTCTCTGCTGTGGGGTCTCTGCTATGGGGTCAGTGCTATGGGGTCAGTGCTATGGGGTCTCTGCTGTGGGGTCTCTGCTATGGGGTCTCTGCTATGGGGTCAGTGCTATGGGGTCTGTGCTATGGGGTCTCTGCTATGGGGTCAGTGCTATGGGGTCAGTGCTATGGGGTCTCTGCTATGGGGTCAGTGCTATGGGGTCTGTGCTATGGGGTCTCTGCTATGGGGTCTCTGCTATGGGGTCTGTGCTATGGGGTCTCTGCTATGGGGTCTGTGCTGTGGGGTCTGTGCTATGGGGTCTCTGCTATGGGGTCAGTGCTATGGGGTCAGTGCTATGGGGTCTGTGCTATGGGGTCTCTGCTATGGGGTCTCTGCTATGGGGTCAGTGCTATGGGGTCTGTGCTATGGGGTCTCTGCTATGGGGTCAGTGCTATGGGGTCTGTGCTATGGGGTCTCTGCTATGGGGTCTCTGCTATGGGGTCTGTGCTATGGGGTCTCTGCTATGGGGTCTGTGCTATGGGGTCTGTGCTATGGGGTCTCTGCTATGGGGTCAGTGCTATGGGGTCAGTGCTATGGGGTCTCTGCTATGGGGTCTCTGCTATGGGGTCTCTGCTGTGGGGTCTGTGCTATGGGGTCAGTGCTATGGGGTCTCTGCTATGGGGTCTGTGCTATGGGGTCTGTGCTATGGGGTCTCTGCTATGGGGTCTGTGCTATGGGGTCTGTGCTATGGGGTCTCTGCTATGGGGTCAGTGCTATGGGGTCAGTGCTATGGGGTCTCTGCTATGGGGTCTCTGCTATGGGGTCTGTGCTATGGGGTCTCTGCTGTGGGGTCTGTGCTATGGGGTCTGTGCTATGGGGTCTCTGCTATGGGGTCTGTGCTATGGGGTCTCTGCTATGGGGTCAGTGCTATGGGGTCAGTGCTATGGGGTCTCTGCTATGGGGTCTCTGCTATGGGGTCTCTGCTATGGGGTCTCTGCTGTGGGGTCTGTGCTATGGGGTCAGTGCTATGGGGTCTCTGCTATGGGGTCTCTGCTATGGGGTCAGTGCTATGGGGTCTCTGCTATGGGGTCTCTGCTATGGGGTCAGTGCTATGGGGTCTCTGCTGTGGGGTCTCTGCTATGGGGTCTCCGCAGGCTCCCAGCGCCCCGCGCTCCCTCACCGGGGGTAGGCGCCGCTGTTCCACTCCAGGAGCACGTAGAGCTCCGTGACCCCGAGCGCCCGCTGCGCCGCGGCCCCGAGGCGCTGCGCCAGGGCCCGGTGGTACCCGCGGGCGTAGACGGCGGCGGCGTCGTAGGCGGGCGGGAAGGCGGGGGCCACGTGCGCGCGCACGGAGCTCAGGTCCTGCAGCACCCGCGCCGCCAGCGCCGCCAGCTCCGCGCCGAGCCCGGCCCCGGCTCCGCTCCCGCTCCCGGCCCCGGTTCCAGGCGGCGCCGCCTGCGCCAGGCGCTCCCCGGCCGCCCGCGCCGCCGCCTCCTGCCAGCGCTGCCGCAGCCGCCGCGGCCGCCCCGCGCAGCCGGGCCCCAGGCGCTGGTCCGCGGCCTCCTCCTGCTGCAGGACCCGGATCACGGAGCGCAGCAGCGGCAAGGGCCGAGCGGCGGCCACGGCCTCGGCCAGCACGGCCCAGAGCTGCGCCAGCAGCGCCCGGTAGAGCAGAGCCACGTCCCGCGCCTGGCGGCCCGGGGGCGATGGGGATGAGGGGGCCGAGGCCGGGGCCGATGGGGAGGGCGCCGCGCACTCGGCCTCCAGGGCAATGATTTGCTCGTCGGCCGCCACCAGCTCCCGCCGCTGGATCAGCTCCAGGATCTCCAGCACTGGGCGGGGGGGGGGGGGGGGGACACGATGCAGCCGTGGCGGCCCCGAGCTGTGCCCCCCCCCCGTGGCCCCGCATCCCCCCGTCCCTGCGCCACCGGCCCCATGTCCCATGGAGCCATCCCCGTGGCCCTGTGGTGTCCCCGCATCCGCAGCCCCCTTACCCTGTGCCCCTGTGATGTCCCCACATCCCCATCTCCGTGTCTCCATCCCCACATCCCTTGTGTCCTCGTGCCCACACATCCCCATTCCCATGTCTCCATCCCCACATCCCTTGTGTCCTCATGCCCACACATCCCCATTCCCATGTCCCCATGTCCCTGTGATGTCCCCACATTCCCATCCCTTTGTCCCCATTCCCAAGTCTCATATCCCCATGTCTCACGTCCCATCCCCATGTCCCACTTCCACATCCCTACATCCCTTGTTCCATGTCCCCATGTCCCTATGATGTCCCCAGGATGTCCCCACATCCCCATCCCTTTGTCCCCATGCTCAAGTCCCATGTCCCCATGTCCCATCCCCACCTCCCCACGTCCCCATGTCCCATCCCCACATCCCCACGTCCCATCCTCACACATCCCCATCCCCATGTCCCACATCCCCATGTCCCATCCTCACACATCCTCATCCCAATGTCTCCATTCCCACATCCCACATCCAATTCCCAGCTCCCCATGTCCCATTTCCACATCCCCACATCCCTTACGTCCTTATGCCCAGGCTTCCCCATCTCCATGTCCCCATTCCCATGTCCCTGTGATGTCCCCACATCCCCATCCCTTTGTCTCCATTCCCAAGTCCCATCCCCATCTCCATATCCCCACCTCCCTATGTCCCCATCCCCATCCCAATGCCTCCCTCCCCGTCTCCCATCCCCATCCCTCGCCCCTCACCCGACAGCGGCTCCTTCTCCTTCCCTCTCCCGTCCGTGCCCTGCCCGGCTCCGTCCCCATCGCCTGCGCCCGCCCCGTCCGCGCTGTCTCCGGTGCCCGCTCGCTCCGCGCCGGCCCCGCGCTGGCCCCACGGGGTGGGCACCGCGAGCCGCAGCCAGGACCCGCGCTTGGCACCGCCGGGCTCCTCCTTGCGGCGCCGCCGGCCCAGGTCCTCGGAGCGGCGCCGCGCTCGGGCATCGCCGCCGGGCCCCGGTCCCGGTCCCGGTCCCGGGGGGGCTCCGCGCCGGGAGCGCCCGAAGGGGCCGAGCCCCACGAGCAGCTCGAGCGTGGCGCGGCGCCGGAACCGGCTCTCGGGGCTGGAGGCGAACGGGTCCCCGGGCTCGTCCTCGTCCTCCCGCGGCGGCTTCCTCAGCAGCGGCATCGCCTGGGGGGGAACCGGGCTGGCACCGAGAGGCCCCCGGGGGGCACCGGGACCCCGGAGCGGGGCAATGGGGCCCCGCCGTGCAAACCCCTGCCCGCCCCATGGGTGCAAAGCCCTTTGCCCGCTCCCCACGGCCCCTGCGCACGTACCCCCGGCGCTGGTGCTGCGCTGGTGACACCGGTGCCGGTGCAATGGTGCTGGTGCAGTGGTGCCGTGCTGGTGACACCGGTGACGGTGGCCAGGGGTTTCCTGAGGAAGCGGCCGCCCATGGCCGGGGCAGGGTCAGCCCCGGTTCCGCTGGGTCACCGGGGACGAGGGGGACACGAGGGGGGGAAACGGGGGGGGGTACCCCGGGGGATGGCACCGGGGACACGGAGGGGACGGGGGACAGGGGCGCGGGAGGACCCCGAGTGCCGCAGGGACCGGACAATGGAGGCGCAGGGGACCCCGTTCCGCGCCTTGTCCTGAGGGTCACAAGGGGCCACCGATGCCGCGGGGATGGGACCTTGGTGGCGCCAGGGACCCCATGAGCCCCGCAGATGGGGCCCTAGGAGCACTGGGGACCCCATAGATCAGGGGGAGGGGACCCCGGTGATGCAGGGGGGACCCCCCCACCGTCGTCCGGAGGGGAACAAGGGACGCACCGCGTCCCGGGGGGGTGACGGAGCCGCCCGGGACCCCTCGCGTTGAACGGACGGACCCGGGGGCACAAGGAGACCCCCCCCAACCACGGGCGGGACCCAACCGGCGGCACTAGGACCCGGGGGAGCCCGGCCCTGGGAGCTCGGGGTTAAGTCCCGCCCCCTTCCCTCCTCCCGCCTCCGATTGGCCAGCGCATGAACCAATGGAAAAGACGCTCTGCCGCTGACCCCGCCCCCTAGCAATGGGGCGGGCCGGGCTGTCTCCATGCTTGGGCTCAGCCAATAGGAAGCCTCGGCTTTGCGTTGTGATTGGCTCGCAGCGCCTGGTGGGCGGGGCGAGCGCACCTATTAAAGAGCGGCTGCTTTAAGGGGCGGGGCCAGGGCGCCGTTAAGCCCCGCCCACCGCCGGTTCCGGTTCCGGTGCGGCCCATGGCCGCCGCCGCCCGCTGAGGGCCCGGCCCGGCCCGGCCCGGCCCCGCCGGTCACGATGTCCTCGCGCTCGGCGCTGGCGGCGGGGAACGAGCGGAACGTGGACGCGGTGAGGGCAGGGCCGGCACCGGCGGGGGGCACCGGGAGGGGCCCGCTCGGTACCGGACCGGGGAGGGGCCGGTTGGTACCGGAGCGATGAACCGGGGACACGGGGAGGGCTCGGTTTACAGCGGGGAAGGGGAGGGCACCGGGAGGGGCTGAGGGCACCGGGGAGACCCGATTCATACCGGGTGGGGGCACCGGGAGGGCTCGGTCGGTACCGGCAGGGCTCGGTTTATTCTGGGGTGGGTACTGGGAGGGGTCGGTTCGTACCGGGGGGGGGGGCACCGGGAGGGATTGGTTTATACCGGGGGGAGGGCCTTGATCTGTACCAGGAGGGGATGGGGGCACTTGGGGGGGAGATCGGTTTATAGCGGGGGGGGGGCACCGGGAGGGGTCAGTTTATACCCGCGGGTCCGGAGGTACCGGGAGGGGTCGCTGACAGCGGTCGCGACCGGCCCTTTTTGGGGAGGGGGTTGCGGGTATCCGGATACCCTCGGGCGAGGCCGGGACACGGCTCCGGAGCCGGTTGGACCGGATGGATCCCAAACCGCGGGTCAATGGCGGGGGGCGGGGGGTGTGGGTGTGATCCCCCCCCCCCCCCAACGAGGTCAATGCTGGGGGGGGGGGCGGGTCTGGACGGTTCCATTCGGGTTCCCCCCCCGCCCCGGCCCCAGCTCGGCGGCAGCCGCTCGGAGAAGGGCTCGGGCTGGTCCAGCCGCTCGCTCGGCGCCCGCTGCCGCAATTCCATCGCGTCGTGCCCCCGAGGAGCAGCCGCACATCGGGAATTACCGGCTCCTCCGCACCATCGGCAAAGGCAACTTCGCCAAAGTGAAGCTGGCGCGGCACATCCTGACCGGCAGGGAGGTGGGCACCGCCGGGGGGGGGGGGTCTATGCGGGATGCAGGGGGTGATGCTTGGAGGGGGGGTATTTGGGGTTGTTCCCCCCCCCCCCCCCCCCCATTTCTTGCCCTTTTCTCCCCAGGTGGCCATTAAAATCATTGACAAGACCCAGCTGAACCCCACCAGCCTGCAGAAGGTGGGGGGGGCACCCAGGGGGTGGGGGGCACCCATGGGTAAGGGGCTGGGGCCCCCCCAAGGAACACCTTTAATACTCTCCCCATAGCTCTTCCGGGAAGTTCGTATCATGAAGGGGCTGAACCACCCCAACATCGGTGAGTTGGGGCTTGGGGGGCAGCCATGGGGGGGGCACCCGTGGGTGCTGATGGTTGCCCCCCCCCCCCCCCCCCCCATAGTGAAGCTGTTTGAGGTCATTGAGACAGAGAAGACGCTGTACCTGGTGATGGAGTATGCCAGCGCCGGTGAGAAACCACCCCAGTGGGTGCTGGACCCCCTTTTGTGGGTGCTGGGCCCCCCCCGTTGGCCCCTGGGTGCACCCTAGGGTGCTGGTGGGGACCTGGGGGGGGTCTAATGTGGGGCAATGGCCACCTTTGCGAGGGGGCACCCAGCACCCATGGGGGTTCAGGGGGGCCGCAGCACCCATGGGTGTCCCCGCAGGTGAAGTGTTCGACTACCTCGTGTCCCACGGGAGGATGAAGGAGAAGGAGGCGAGAGCCAAGTTCAGACAGGTCGGAGGGGGGAGATGGGGACACGATGGGGGGACATGGGGACGCCATGGGGGGCGGACATGGGTGCCACTCCCACAGTGACACCCCCTTGTGCCCCCCCAGATCGTCTCGGCCGTGCACTACTGCCACCAGAAGAACATCGTCCACAGGGACCTTAAGGGTGGAGCCCGGCCCATCCTCGGGTCCCGGGCCCCATCTCTCCCATTGTTCCCCACTGGGTTGTGGATGTAATGGAAATGCCCCTTCCCCATCCCCTTCCCATCCCCTTCCCTCCTTCCCATCCTCCCCTCCCTTCCCCTTCCCATCCCTCCCATCCCCTTCCCATCCCCTTCCCCTCCCCTTCCCCATCCCCTTCCCCATCCCTTCCCCCTCCCCTCCCCCTTCCCTCCCCTTCCTCCCCATCCCCTCCCCCTTCCCCCATCCCCTTCCCCTTCCCCTTCCCCTTCCCCTTCCCCTTCCCCTTCCCCTTCCCCTTCCCTTCCCCTTCCCCTTCCCCTCCCCTTCCCCTTCCCTTCCCCTCCCCCTCCCCTTCCCCTCCCCATCCCCTCCCCCATCCCCTCCCCCATCCCCTCCCCCCATCCCCTCCCCCATCCCCTCCCCCATCCCCTCCCCCATCCCCTCCCCCATCCCCTCCCCCATCCCCTCCCCCATCCCCTCCCCCATCCCCTCCCCCATCCCCTTCCCCATCCCCTTCCCCTTCCCCTTCCCCTTCCCCTTCCCCCTCCCCATCCCCATCCCCTCCCCCTTCCCCTCCCCCTTCCCCTTCCCCTTCCCCCTTCCCCTTCCCCTTCCCCTTCCCCTTCCCCTTCCCCTTCCCCTTCCCCTTCCCCTTCCCCTTCCCCTTCCCCTTCCCCTCCCCCTCCCCCCTTCCCCTCCCCCATCCCCTCCCCCATCCCCTCCCCCATCCCCTCCCCCATCCCCTCCCCCATCCCCTCCCCCATCCCCTCCCCCATCCCCTCCCCCATCCCCTCCCCATCCCCTCCCCCATCCCCTCCCCCATCCCCTTCCCCATCCCCCTCCCCATCCCCTCCCCATCCCCTTCCCCATCCCCATCCCCATCCCCATCCCCATCCCCTTCCCCTTCCCCATCCCCATCCTCCTGTCCTCATCCCCATCATCCCCATCCCCTTGCCCCGCTCCCGGGGTCCCCGTCCCCCTCCCATCGCCCCCCCGCTGTGCCCCCAGGCTGAGAACCTGCTGCTGGACGCCGAGGCCAACATCAAGATCGCGGACTTTGGCTTCAGCAACGAGTTCCGGCTGGGCTCCAAGCTGGACACGTTCTGCGGCTCCCCCCGTACGCGGCCCCCGAGCTCTTCCAGGGCAAGAAGTACGACGGCCCCGAGGTGGACATCTGGAGCCTGGGCGTCATCCTCTACACCCTGGTCAGCGGCTCCCTGCCCTTCGACGGCCACAACCTCAAGGTGGGCACCAGGATGGGGCTGGGCTGCATCCGCGGGCACCTTGGATGTGCTGGGTACCACGGAGCCATGGCCTGTGGTAGCCCTATGGGAGGCTGCAGCCACCCTGTCTCCATGGGGATGGGAGCACGTCCGACACAGCTGTGCCCATGGAGGAGGTGGTGGTGGTGATGCTGTTGCCACCCCATATCCACCCATGGCCACGTTGGATGTGGTGGGTACCACGGAGCCATCGCCATGGCTCTATGGGAGGTTGCAGCCACCTCGTCTTCCATGGCTGTGTTGGATGTGGTCCCATCCCCGTGTCCATGGAGGACGTGGTGGTGATGCTGTTGCTATGGGTCCAGGGGAGGTGGCGGCCACCCCATATCCACCCGTGGCCACAATGGATGTGGTGGGTACCACAAAGCCAAGGGTTGGTTCTTGTGTCTGTGTCCATGGAGGGGAGATGGTGGCCACCCCAGCCCCATGTTCCTGGGGGAGACGGGGGTTGTATCCATCCATGGCCACATCCATGGCCATGTTGGACGTGGTTCTATCCGTGTCCATGGAGGAGGTGGCGGCCAGCCCAGCCCCATGTTGCTGGGGGAGCTGGGGGTTGTATCCATCCGTATCCATGTTGGATGTGGTTCCATCCCTGTGTCCATGGAGGAGGTGGGGGTCACCCTATGCCCTTGTTGCTGGGGGAGACGGGGGTTGTATCCATCCGTATCCATGTTGGATGTGGTTCCATCCCTGTGTCCATGGAGGAGGTGGGGGTCACCCTATGCCCTTGTTGCTGGGGGAGACGGGGGTTGTATCCATCCGTATCCATGTTGGATGTGGTTCCATCCCTGTGTCCATGGAGGAGGTGGGGGTCACCCTATGCCCTTGTTGCTGGGGGAGGTGAGGGTTGTATCCATCCGTATCCATGTTGGATGTGGTTCCATCCCTGTGTCCATGGAGGAGGTGGGGGTCACCCTATGCCCTTGTTGCTGGGGGAGATGGGGGTTGTATCCATCCGTATCCATGTTGGATGTGGTTCCATCCCTGTGTCCATGGAGGAGGTGGGGGTCACCCTATGCCCTTGTTGCTGGGGGAGCTGGGGGTTGTATCCATCCGTATCCATGTTGGATGTGGTTCCATCCCTGTGTCCATGGAGGAGGTGGGGGTCACCCTATGCCCATGTTGCTGGGGGAGGTGAGGGTTGTATCCATCCGTATCCATGTTGGATGTGGTTCCATCCCTGTGTCCATGGAGGACGTGGGGGTCATCCTATGCCTATGTTGCTGGGGGAGCTGGGGGTTGTATCCATCCGTATCCATGTTGGATGTGGTTCCATCCCTGTGTCCATGGAGGACGTGGGGGTCACCCTATGCCCTTGTTGCTGGGGGAGACGGGGGTTGTATCCATCCGTATCCATGTTGGATGTGGTTCCATCCCTGTGTCCATGGAGGACGTGGGGGTCACCCTATGCCCTTGTTGCTGGGGGAGACGGGGGTTGTATCCATCCGTATCCATGTTGGATGTGGTTCCATCCCTGTGTCCATGGAGGAGGTGGGGGTCACCCTATGCCCTTGTTGCTGGGGAACACGGGGGTTGTATCCATCCGTATCCATGTTGGATGTGGTTCCATCCCTGTGTCCATGGAGGAGGTGGGGGTCACCCTATGCCCTTGTTGCTGGGGGAGGTGAGGGTTGTATCCATCCGTATCCATGTTGGATGTGGTTCCATCCCTGTGTCCATGGAGGACGTGGGGGTCACCCTATGCCCTTGTTGCTGGGGGAGACGGGGGTTGTATCCATCCGTATCCATGTTGGATGCAGTGACCACCCCATACGTCAGTGGTGGTCCCATCCCATGGCTCTAGGGCACATGGTGGCCGTTCCATCCCCGTGTCCTTGGGGCCCTGGTGGCCCCCCCGTAGCCGTCCGTGGCCATCCCAAATGTCACCCTGTGGGTGCCCCCCTGGCCCTTGTCACCCATGGGTGCCCCACAGGAGCTGCGGGAGCGGGTGCTGCGGGGCAAGTACCGGGTCCCCTTCTACATGTCCACGGACTGTGAGAACATCCTGCGCCGCTTCCTGGTGCTGAACCCGGCCAAGCGCTGCACCCTCGAGGTGGGGGCACAATGGGGGGGTCCGGGGGGGTTCCAATGGGTCCCAGAGGGATCTCGGGGGGGTTCTGAGGGACCTTGGGGGGTTCCAATGGGTCCCAGAGGGACCTTGGGGGGTTCCAATGGGTCCCAGAGGGATCTCGGGGGGGTTCTGAGGGACCTTGGGGGGTTCCAATGGGTCCCAGAGGGACCTTGGGGGGTTCCAATGGGTCCCAGAGGGATCTCGGGGGGGTTCTGAGGGACCTTGGGGGGTTCCAATGGGTCCCAGAGGGACCTTGGGGGGTTCCAATGGGTCCCAGAGGGATCTCGGGGGGGTTCTGAGGGACCTTGGGGGGTTCCAATGGGTCCCAGAGGGATCTCGGGGGGGTTCTGAGGGACCTTGGGGGGTTCCAATGGGTCCCAGAGGGATCTCGGGGGGGTTCTGAGGGACCTTGGGGGGTTCCAATGGGTCCCAGAGGGATCTCGGGGGGGTTCTGAGGGACCTTGGGGGGTTCCAATGGGTCCCAGAGGGATCTCGGGGGGGGGTTCCTGGGCTCTTCCCATGGGGCCGTGGGGGGGTCTGGGGCAGAGCATCCCCGTGCCCCCCCCCCCCAGCAAATCATGAAGGACAAATGGATCAACATCGGCTACGAGGGGGACGAGCTGAAGCCCTACAAGGAGCCGGAGGAGGACTTTGGGGACGCCAAGCGCATCGGTGAGGCCCCCATTGCCCCCCCCGCTGTGGGTCCCGCGGGGTCCCCGTTGCCCCCCGTTGCCCCCCCGCTGTGGGTCCCGCGGGGTCCCCGTTGCCCCCCCGCTGTGGGTCCCGCTGGGTCCCCGTTGCCCCCCGTTGCCCACCCGCTGTGGGTCCCGCTGGGTCCCCGTTGCCCCCCATTGCCCCCCCGCTGTGGGTCCCGCGGGGTCCCCGTTGCCCCCCGTTGCCCCCCCGCTGTGGGTCCCGCGGGGTCCCCGTTGCCCCCGTTGCCCCCCCGTTGTGGGTCCCGCGGGGTCCCCGTTGCCCCCCGTTGCCCCCCCGTTGTGGGTCCCGCGGGGTCCCCGTTGCCCCCCCGCTGTGGGTCCCGCTGGGTCCCCGTTGCCCCCCATTGCCCCCCCGCTGTGGGTCCCGCGGGGTCCCCGTTGCCCCCCGTTGCCCCCCCGCTGTGGGTCCCGCGGGGGTCCCCGTTGCCCCCTCGCTGTGGGTCCCGCTGGGTCCCCGTTGCCCCCCCGCTGTGGGTCCCGCGGGGTCCCCGTTGCCCCCCGTTGCCCCCCCGCTGTGGGTCCCGCGGGGTCCCCGTTGCCCCCCGTTGCCCCCCCGTTGTGGGTCCCGCTGGGTCCCCGTTGCCCCCCGTTGCCCCCCCGTTGTGGGTCCCGCGGGGTCCCCGTTGCCCCCCGTTGCCCCCCCGCTGTGGGTCCCGCTGGGTCCCCGTTGCCCCCCATTGCCCCCCCGCTGTGGGTCCCGCTGGGTCCCCCGTTGCCCCCCGTTGCCCCCCCGCTGTGGGTCCCGCGGGGTCCCCGTTGCCCCCCCATTGCCATCCCCGTGCCGCAGAGGTGATGGTGGGCATGGGCTACACGCGGGAGGAGATCAAGGACTCCCTGAGCACCCAGAAGTACAACGAGGTGAC